>NC_060139.1:945175803-945476051 GCF_021461385.2 Schistocerca piceifrons
GAATATGCTGAGTGAAGGTCAGTTTGGTTTCAGAAGGGGATTGGGAACAGGAGAGGCGTTTCTGGCACTGAGACTCGTTATCGAAAAGCAATTACAGAAAAATAAACCAACTTACGTTGCCTTTGTAGACATGGAAGAGGCATTTGATAAGGTTGTCTGGCAAGAGATGTTCAGAGGGCTGAGGAAAAGTGGAATAAAGCACAAAGACATCCGTGTGATACTCAGTTTCTATAAGAATGAGGTAGCAGTGATTAGGAACTGTCACCATGAACAAGAACGAATTCACCACTAAGCATTATCGTATATGTTATTGTAGAGTTCACAATAAATGTTCGAATATCCCATCGTCAGTTTCAATGACTTTGTGCACTCTTGGGAGAACATGTTGTGTTGCTTGTCTGAGTGCCTTTGCGCGTTCCTTAATGAGGGAGCAGCGTCAATGATGCGACCAAACAGTTCATCTCGCGTACTCACCTTTCGTTTGTTCACCTCAGACTTCATCCAACCCCATAAACAAAAATAAAACCTAATGGTGTAAGATCTGGCGATCTTGGTGGACAGTTAATTGTACTACCACGACCAATCCAGCTATTAGTGTTAAGTGCAGTTGAGATGTTCCCTTACATGTCTTGTGACATGTATTGTATCTCTAAAACCATTCGGAATTGGCCTAATATCGGTATGAAATATTTTGCTTCAAATGAGTGCTACTGTTACATCCACGAATAATGACCATTCTTCGTGGGTCACCCTGTAGAGAAACGAAGAAAGGTAAGGAATACCTCTGTTTACACAAGGTTGTTAAGTCAGTTAAAGCTGTGAACCCATTCCATGTAATTCTATGCATACAATTAACTTACGTGATTTTAAAGATGCTGGTGAAATATGGTTGTCAGAGCAGGCGTATAAGATTAAATGCAGTATTATAAAGTGTCTCGTGCTCACCCATTTCAAATAGCTATACAAAGACCCCTCTCTCTTAAATGGAAGAATAGAATAATTTCAGTGTATTCAAAAGAGGAAAGACCATGGCAGATGTATGCCATGCCGTACTTTATCTGAAAGACCAGTCATGGTTATCAGTTGCAAAACGGAAAGACCTGTTGACGAAGTTGCCATTTCTTGTAAAATAACGCAGTAAGTTTTACAGTAAACTTTGCAACATCTGATCTTAAGAATGGGGTGATGTAGAAAAAAACAGCAATCAGTACTGAAAGATGTTTTTTTCTTGAATTTCAAAAATGGTTCAAATGGCTCTGAGATCTATGGGACTTAACAGCTGTGGTCATCAGTCCCCTAGAACTTAGAACTACTTAAACTTAACTAACCTAAGGACATCACACACATCCATGCCCGAGGCAGGATTCGAACCTGCGACCGCAGCAGTCGCACGGTTCCGGTCTGCGCGCCTAGAACCGCGAAACCACCGCGGCCAGCTTGAATTTAATTATGTTAGTCTCTTGTAAAAAGTTTAAAAGACATGTGAAATTGTTTTTGTTGACTAGTTAAAATACGTATTACTGCTGTACTCGTATTATCACAAACAAAACATAGCGGCTCTGTACTGATAGCACTTGAAACAAAAACTTTGACACTTAGAGCCTGTCAATTTCCTCGTAAAGCACATACAATGTTCTTAATAAGTATTTCTTTTCTCATTTGTATTTTTTCTTCTCCAGTCATGAAGTCAGCAGCAAAATTCTAACGAATTTGAAGCTAGTTTGACTATTTTTCCACCGTGAATGCCTCAAGAAATATGTAAAGGTTTTTTAAATTACCGCTACCAGTTGCAAACTTTGTTAACTATTGTACTACTTATTTATTTAGCGACATGTTTCGAGGGACTACCTCATCTTCAGGCTAAATGGCATTACATAAACAATAATTTCACATTTAATGATAAAATGTACAAACAAGGTGTATGCCTAGCAATGGGAAATTCTCTACGTGTAATCATTGCAGAAATTTTCATTAACCTCCTTGAAAGTAAACTTCTCACCAACAAAGACATAATAACCCAGAAAATACTACACTACTGCAGATGTGTTGATGACACATTCATTGTATACGATGGAACTGATGAAGAAATAGAAACTCTATTAAATAGATTCAATAATTTACACAACAACATCCATTTCGCCACAGAACATGAGGAAAATAACAAAATTAATTTTCTAGACATGAGAATAAGTGACAAAGACCAAACCCTACATATCAGTGTATACAGAAAACCAATATACACAGACACAATCATTAATAAATATTCCACACATCCCAATTCACATAAACAAGCTGCATTCAGGTCCTTCTTAAACAGAGCACAGAAATTCGCACTTAATGCTGCCGACTATAAGACAGAAATGAACGCTATCAAATACATTGCGCATCATAATGGCTATAACGCACATGAAACAGACACACTATAATGCACAACTAAAAATAACAACAAACAGTGTGACACAGCTTCCTTACACAACATCCAAAAACCCAGGTACATAACCTTACCATATTTAGGTGTCATAGCAGACAAGGCAGCCAAGCTGATTAAAAAAATGGACACCTTTGCCACCAACAAGAACTTAAAAAAGAAACTGATACATGACATCTCATATCCCACAGAGAAACTTAACACATCAGGAATTTATAAAATTACATGCAGTCATTGTAACAAATATTACATTGGCCAAACGGGAAGAAATTTTAAAACCCGCTTTAAAGAACACAATGTCTGTTTCAGATTTGGCAAACCGAATAAATCAGCTACAGCGAAACATATAAATGAAACAGGACACAATGTTACAATACACAACGATCTCAAAGTACTACATAATTTAGAAAAGAGCTGGAAAATGGACATCTTGGAAGAAATAGAAATATTTATCTATGGCCACATGGGAAGCAACGAGATCCTGAATGAAATGACAGACTTCAAAAATTCACATTTCTTTTCCAATTTCACTACAGTACTTGTAGAGTAATAGATACATCACTTGACAGTCGTTTGACTCTAGCCCCAGAATAGCTTAGAAATATGTAAAATAAATAGTTTATATCATGATCTGTACAACAATATTGTAACAGGTGCTCAATTTGTAATGTATTTCGTGAACCTACACGTGTAATATGATAAAAAGACGTGCAGAAGACATGTAAACATCTGACACCACATAGATCGACAAAACGATACTCAAATCGAAACCAGCTGTATTTCGAACGCCATCTTAGATTTGCTTGTGTGATTGTGTTTCGAAGTTACTGTTACGTTAGTTAAAATTTGAGAACAGTGATCAAGAAAGCGAAGAGAGCCACGGAAATGGAAACACCTCAGCGCATCACGACGAGACTGCCAGGCCAGAAGAACAAACTGAGTGACCGTTAGAAAATATTGTCATGCAAACATCAGTCCAGCTTCCAAAGCGACATCGCCTCTTACTAAATTTTCTCTTCTCCCACAGGATAACCACAACAATTATGAAAAGACTATGTAACATCAGTATGACCTTATTGTAAAATTGTTTCTGTAATGTCATTTAGCCTGAAGATGAGGTAGTCCCTCGAAACATGTCGCTAAATAAATAAGTAATACGGTAGGTAACAAAGTTTGTGATTGGCAGCGGTAATTAAAAAAACCTTTACATATAATTCTAAGGTATCAGAGTACCCTCTCAATTTTGCGGGTAGAAAGAAGTTATGTCCTCTCTTCAAGTGACATCGTTCTAGCACAGAGGTCTTGATTTAGCTGCTTTGTGCTGTGAGGCTTTAATGGAACTACAATGAAACAGCCTAACGCTCTTTCTTACTGAAACAACGAGTTACATAGTTTATCGGGGTACCAGCTACCTTTTATTATGTACGTTCCTTCAGAGAAAATATCAAATTCAGCTACAGTGTTGCCTACGCAGTACAAGTTAACAGTAGTCCTTCCTGGCCAATATACAATTTTTTATCTCCCCCCAACAAATATTATTAATAAGTCAAGCCAAATTAAAATTTCCTAAACCCAATAACAATCTGAACTACTCGTAGTTATCCCATCTTAGACGTACACTGCATTCCATCCGACTTAGCACTCGGTATTACCTCCCTCCGATTTCAACTAAAATGTTTGGCGCGAGTCACCTCACTAGTCGGAACAAAGGTCACGGCACACTAAGTGATGTGTCGCTTTCTAGTGATTCAGTCGTCTACTTGAAATTGATTATAAAATGATGTTTAAATTACGTAATGATAGCACAATATTAAGATATTCTCCTATATTTTTATGAGCAAAATTTGAACGATTACTTAATATTGTTGTTCTTGTTGTGATCTTCAGTCCAGAGATTGGTTTGATGCAGCTCTCCATGCTACTCTGTCCTATGCAAGCTTCATTTCCAAATAACAACTGCAACCTACAACCTTCTGAATCTACTTAGTGTATTCATCTCTTGGTCTCCCTCTACGATTTTTACCAACCATGCTTCCCTCCATCACTAAATTGGTGATTCCTTGATGCCGCACAACGTGTCCTACTAACCTATCCCTTCTTCTAGTCAAGTTGTGCCACAATTCCTCTTCTCCCCGATTCTATTCAATACCTCCTCATTAGTTCTTCAGCATTCTCCTGCAGCACCACATTTCCAAAGCTTCTATTCTTTTCTTGTCTAAACTATCGTGAATGTTTCACATCGATTATTTAGTAATAATCAATAATCGTGTCGTGATAGGGTATCTTACCACTATTTGGACATTACGAACAGTCAGTGCTAAATGGTGAAAACTGTCGTTGAAGAACTCTGTTTTTCGTGTTAATTTGTCCATTTTCAAGAGCTACAAGCAGATGGAGGTATGTTATGTAGACACAGCCAGCAGAGTAGAAGCTTTGTATTTACTATAAATTGTGAATGAACTATTACGTGTTCTCATATTACATCGCACATTTGTTGTGGCCCCTCCCGCTTTTATTCTTTTAAAGCAAATGGGGTACTGTACTTCACTGATACTGCACATAGTAAAGCACTTCCCGACTAGATATGTTGGCATTCTGTAATACAAATGAATTCCAATCACGACAATGAGAAACTACGATATAGACAAGATGGGGCAAGTCTTGCGCACTGCACGTGCAAGCGTACCATCTAACAGGTCACGCCACGTGATAACAGGCAATGCTGTATCAGTTCTTATACAATATATTTGTTGCTCCTTGAAATATTAACGCACCACAAGATCAAACAGCAATAAAGACAAGGTCTGTAGAAATACTTGGATAGCACAGGAGATGTTGAATTCAGATGATGAAAGGAAAAAATATAGAAATGCAGCCGGCGTAAGGGATTACAAACGTCTAAAAACTGAGATTGTCTAAGCAGAAATGGGTAGAAAAAAATGTAAGAATATATACTTATATGGATATGGTGTCTGTTCTTTCGGACATGTCCTAAAGAACAGACACCATATCCATTTAAGTACGCAGTTCTGGCAATACCGGCCATGACCTTCCTCTTTTGTCCGGATGCACGCTTATTACTCGAACTCTTATGGGACTTGGTAAGAATGTCTTCCACGACAAATGAATGTGTAGGGTAGGGACACTACGAATGTAGTGTGTGGACATGTAAGGTGAGAATGTGGGTCTCGCTGTAGCCGTGCGCGAGATAGTACCTGCAGTCGCACTATCCTCTGTGCCCTCGGAGGCTCAGATGGACAGAGCGTCTGCCATGTAAGCAGGAGATCCGGGGTTCGAGTCCCGGTCGGGGCACACATTTTCTCCTGTCCCCGTTGATACATATCAATGTCCGTCAGCAGATAAAGGTATTACTATATAATTCTAAAATGTAAGAAATCGACGCCCAGAACACCAGTTATTTGCCCGTTTCTATCGGCATATAAAAATAGCATTGACGGCCTTTCCCGTTTTCTATACGCAATATTTCAAAGCAATGCAAATATTGCCAATAAGAAAATATTCGTTTTTTTAAGAAAGGCTTATTGAAAAACGAGAAATGTTAGCACTGCTGCTACGGCTAATTGATATTTCGGTTTTTTCCCGGTTTTTAGTAAAAAAAAAAAACACCTGTTACAACCGAGACCAAAGAAACGCCGAAGAACGCCCATTGTTCAGGACTAAGATACGATGCGTGTTTTTTAAGTAAGTACCGTTTTGAAATTTATAAAAAGACGTGCTAAGATATCTTAATAATTTTATTTTTACGTGAAAGCCTGTACCTTAATCTACTTTTCTACATAATTTCCGTTAATATTGAGGCACTTGTCATAACGTTGTACCAGTTCTTGAATACCCTCCTCGTAGAAATCTGCCGCCTGATTTGTTAACCACTGCATCACCACTGTTTTGACTTCGTCATCGTCTTGAAGACGCTGACCGCCCTTGTGTTTCTTCAAGTGCAGGAACAGATGGAAGTCACTGGGCGCAAGATCGGGGCTGTACGGAGGATGATCTAGAGTTTCCCACCGAAAAGATGTGATGAGATCTTTGGTCTGATTCGCCACATGCGGACGGGCATTGTCTTGCAGCAAAACGATGCCCTTGCTCAACTTCCATGGACTGTTGCTTTGATTCTGGTGTGACGTAGGCCACCAATGTTTCATCACCCTTAACAATTTGGCTTAAGAAATCATCACCGTCGTTGTGGTACCGCTCAAGGGAAGTCAATGCATTGTCTAAACCTTTGGTTTTGTGCGCATCCTTCAACATTTTCGGTACCCAACTTGCGCACAAGTTTTGGTAAGTCAAGTGTTCGGTCACAATGCCATACAAAACACTAAGAGAAGCATTAGGAAAGTCATCCCGCAAGGAGGAAATCGTAAAGCGTCTGTTTTCTCTCACCGTATTGTCCATTTCCTGCACCAAACTTTCATTAACGACGGAAGGACGCCCACTCCGTTGTTCATCATGCACATTTGTGCGGCAATCTTTAAATGCACTCACCCACTTTCTTACCATTCCATCACTCATAACGTTTTCTCCGTAAATTGCACAGATCTCACGATGAATATCGATCGCTTTTAGGCCTTTAGCACTAAGAAATCTTATAACTAGACCGCGGATTTTAGGTAAAAACCTATTTTGTTCCTGAGTTCCTATTTGCGTAAAAAGTTATACTTATGCGTTTCGTGACTATTTACACTTAATAGCGTTAATTCTATAGGACCTAAAAAAGCCTATTTCGACGTTAGTGGCTATTTTTGCCTATTTCGGAATTAATATCCTAAAAAGTGTCTATTTCATCATATAAGACAGGGGTTCCAAGTTTTTCCACACTATACGACAGGTGGAAAAAAATATTTTCTGCCCAGCGTGCAGCAAGGTGGCTAGTTGATATGCGCTCATGCTTCGTCTTTAGTTCTTTTTTTATTTTTTTATATCGCTATCCTTGTTAATACCAAATACTCTTTATAGGTATTTTATTATTCATATGTAAAAAATAGATCATGGATCTTTAGGTTAAAATATATTTTTTTCCTAAGCTCCAATTTGCACATAAGCTGGCATTTACGCGTTTCATGACTAACTAAACTGAATACCGTTCGTTCTATAGGACTTAAAATTGCGTATTTCGACGTTGACGCCTAATTTTGCCTATTTCGGCATCAAAATCCTAAAAAGTACATATTTCGTTAACCTGACATAGAGTTCTTGTGTTTTCTAAGATTAGAAAAAGGAAGTAAACTTAGGGCTTTACGTCTCGTCGAAGGCGAAGGTCGTTAGAAACTGTTTACAATTCCTTTGCTTGCTTTACTACCAACAGCACTCAGCACGGTTGAATGGTCATCCATCCAAGTACGCGCCGAGCGCAACAGTGCTTAACTTCGGTAAGCGAATGGGAACCGGTCAAAGATTCGAGTTACACATTAGAATCAAACGTGGGAGTACAAAATGTTATATTTGAAAATATTTCGTTCGTAGGATTCTGGCCAGCTGTGTATTTTCGCAAAGAAACGGTTTCATAGGCCTTAAGCTGAGCACGGATTAAAAAATCACAATGTTAATCGTAGACGCCCTCTATAACTAAATTATTGCCCTTCGCGCATTTTCTCGCTGCTGTCTACTACTCTGTTTCGTAAAAGGTATTATACGTGAATTTTCCAGGTCGAAAAATAATTTGTCAGTAGTGAGATGTTTTCATCTGAAGCACCGGTCGATTCCATTCGCTTGTTCAGAAGAGGCGGCCATTAATAAGATGTTCATACTGTCAACACTGTGTATGTTAATTTATTTTTATTTTCTCTGCATCATTTTTATTAGAGCCTATTTTAGCTGCCTAAAACACACTTTTTTACGACCTAAAAATCCGTGGTCTACTTATAACAGCCCGTACTTCAGAGTCGGCGGGACTCACGATTATCGGAGGCATCTTAAACACTCAGTACACAACGTAAACAAGGAAGAATCAGACTGTATTGGCGTCAGTGCGTAGATTAAGGTACAGGCTTTCATGTAAAATAAATTATGGAGCTATCTTACAACGCCTTTTTTTAATTTCAAAACGGTACTTACTTAAAAAACACGCCTCGTATCAGTATCAGTTTTAACAGATCGTGTTTTCCCATCGCTACGGTATGTTTATACGATTCTTCCGTCTGAACGATTTCATAAACGCGAAATTTTAAACTTGTGCGTGTTACGGAGAAACACGTGCGCGAGTGGCGGGGAGGCGTAGCTGTTGTGTTGTTGTCTTATCGCGTGGCGACCTTCCATAGGTTCGCGGGTCTGGGGAGAGCGCGACGAGCCTTTGCTGTTTATCACGGAGGCCAGGCGACGTCAGCGGCCCCAGCCCGATAACCGAAAATCCCCGCGGGTGACGCGGCCGGCACCGTGCCGCCTATTTCCGTCACACGTGGCTCGCGAACGCCCCCACAACGTGTTCTGTGCCAATCGGCTGCGCCCTCACACCGGGCGACAGCGCTTAGTGTCAAGTTACATTCCGATAGCACCATACCAACGCTGCAAGTATCACTGATTTTTACGTTTCCTAAGGGGTCAGGTTCTGTTTCCAAAGGCCTGTACGAGGGGCGTTTGAAAAGTCCGTGGAAAAATAAAAACTACTTACATGTTTGGGGTAAACATTTTTTTTATTTTTCGACATGGTCTCCATTTAGACTTATACACTTCGTCCAACGCTGTTCCAATTTGATCCCTTCCGAATAATAAGAATTCTCCAAGTCTGCAAAATAGCTATTAGTTGCTGCAATCACCTCCTCGTCTGAATAACATCTTTGTCCCACCAGCCATTTCTCCATATTGGGGAACAAACAAAAGTCCGAGGGAACTTAGTCTGGAGAATGGGGGGGGGGGGGGGGGGATGTGAACCGAGTTGGAATCCTACACTACTGTCCATTAAAATTGCTACGCCTAGAATAAATGCAAATGACAAATGGGTATTCATTGGACAAATACATTATACTAGAACTGACATGTGATTACATTTTCACGCAATTTGGGTGCATAGATCCTGAGAAATCAGTACCCAGAACAACCACCTCTGGCCGTAATAACGGCCTTGATACGCCTGGGCATTGAGTCAAACAGAGCTTGGATGGCGTGTACAGGTACAGCTGCCCATGCAGCTTCAACACGATACCACAGTTCATCAAGAGCAGTGACTGGCGTATTGTGACGAGCCAGTTGATCGGCCACCATTGACCAGACGATTTCAATTGGTGAGAGATCTGGAGAATGTGCTGGCCAGGGCAGCAGTCGAACATTTTCTGCACCCAGAAAGGGCCGTACAGGGAATGTTCAGAGAATGTCGAGAGCAGTTGTAGTTCAGAGGTGTCGAGAGCAGTTACAGTTCAGAGGTTGCTGTGGGCAGTGCTTGTTGAGAGGATGTAGAGAGCAGTACTAGTTGAGAGCATGTCATGTGCATTTGTTCTGTTGGGTGAGACAGCAGATGCTGTTCATTGGTGTAATGTATAGATGGAAGATGTTGCAATGATCGCAGTGTATTTTCCGTCAATATATATGAAGGTAGCAAAAATTTTTTTACTTCAAATTGCCTAAATAACAATGCCTCTTGGTCACAGGTTCAGTCAACAAAGCATCTGGCTCGTGTTCATGTATTAGACTGTAATTCTGGTTTCTATGTGCAATTACAGTATTTCTGGTTTTTCAATTAGTTCATCGTAAATGGTGTTTAAAATATCTCGTCGTATTGAGGAAGAACCGTGCCAGATACGTGTACGTTGAATCACACTTCCACACACAGAACAGTTACACTTGTGCTTTGTTGTTTCGTAGCTTTTATAGTTGCTGGCGATTTAATGAATCAATTGTGTTAACGGAAATTTCCTTTCATTCTTTATTGTTATTTTATGCTGTCAGATTGCGTACTAATACTACTCAGGGCCAACCGGTTACGAGACTTCATAACCGGATACACAGCTACTAAAATTATTGCATTCATTTTATAATGCACGTGGCGACCCTACCAGGATACGAACCTGGAATCTTCTGATAGTAAAAATAGCAGACAGTAAGATTGTTGTAGTAATTTGTAGTTTAGTAATTGTTGTCTATATTGCACATATATATTTTGTAATTGAACATTTGTAGTTGTCTTGTCATTCTTCTAATGGTATTTTTGCAGAATTTAACTTTTGACGTCTCGTATGCGGGTTTGACAATTTTGTGCAATTATGAAGATTTCAATTGTTCGTTAATCGTGTTTGTCGGGAAGCATATCGTGTGAATGGTATTGTTGGTGATAAACTTTTATATTGTGTGTAATTTTCGTATAGTAACGAGTTTTGTATGTTTCGTAAATGATTACGCGATCGATGAAAAAGGCAAAAATGATGGATAGTCAGAATGACGAAATTGTTAACATGGCGAACTCGCCAACACAGGAGAACAGTATGATGAATAATGAAGTAGAAAACAATTTAATAAGCCAGGAAAATAGTCCGCAACCGGTTCAAAACTTTTCACAATCGGAAAATTTTCAAAATACGAGATTAACGATAGAAGATTCTGGAGTAGTATCGAACACAGATAGCATTCTTTACAGCTATGACGAAGGAAGTTAGTTTTACGGGAAATGTTAGGGGCGAAAAGAATTTTGAACCAGTTAATATGGAGCAGTTGATGGGTGCTATATTAAATTTGCGATCACAGATGGGAACATTGGCAACACAGTTAGACTCACAAATAGAAACACTTAAAACTTATACGGGAACAATGGAAACACGGATAGACTTACGAATAGGGACATGTTTCAGAAACATGAAAGATGAATTAAAGAAAGAAATTAGAGAAGTACAACCGATTTTGAATTCTCACAATAATAGATTATTTGCAGTAGAGATTAGACAAAAGGAATGGGATAGAGAACAGGAAGAAAGAGATCGCGCGATAGTACAAAAATTATAGTTATATCTTCAACGTGCTCACGACAAGGAAGAAATATTTGAAAGAATCGAGGAATCGGTACCAAATGACAGAATAAATAACCTTACACAGCAATATGAACAGTTAACTACTAAATGTGTCAATACTGAAACCCGAGTCGCGACATTTACGGAAGACGTAAATAAACAGAAAGAACAAATAGGTGACTTATCGGAAGGAGTTGAGGAGATTTAAGATAAATTGACAAGTCTTAGTTTAAATGGGGACAGAGATTCAGATGATACAGCTCCATCGCCATTTGCAGAAACCGAAGAGCACCAGAACATAAATAACATGTTCAAAATCAGGGGAAATTTAATGAACGCGTTAAAAAGGAATTTGAGGCGTTGCGAAAGCAAGTTAAACGAATTGAAAGCGAAATCGTAGGAAAAGACAGTAGAAGAATTTTAGAATCAGAGATAGCAGTGGGTTTTGAAGAAAATAATTTATTTCATTTACGAGATGCAACAAGAGAGCGCCAGGCGCGCGAACTTGACAATAATCGACATTCGGACTGGGACAGACGCGGTAGGTCTTTGTCGCCACGAGGCGAGAACTTTGACTATAAACACTTTTTAACTGTTCGGAAATTTAAGATCTTTCGCAATTCTAAGAATGACATACATCCATGTTCATGGTTAGATCAATTTATGTACGCACTTCCACCAAATTGGCCACTAAGTCACAAACTGGAATTTATGTGTGGCTATTTATGTCCTCAGGGGATTCACGACACTAAGTGAATATGTGCCATAGCGTGCATTGGGCCCCGAGCTGTAGTGGTGCTATTTCCCTTTTAGTTTTCTGCACTGCTGCCTACTCTTTTACTATTCTGTGTATCTATCAAAACAACTCTTCAACTATCAATCTATCTAGAAAAGGAGTCGGTAAAGAATAACCGGATATGACTATTTAACCCAAAAGTGATTTCGGAAATTACCCTTTGGACTTAGTGTATCTTCAGCGGCAGTCATTCGTAGCTTAAACGAAATTTTACCTGTCTGTCTTCGTAACAATATTACTTCATATGTTGACGATATTCTTATTGCTAAACGTTCTTGGAGTGAGCATAACAAAATTTTGGATTCATTATTACGTATTTTGGCAAGAGTTGGCATTACAGTGAACTTGGAAAAATCTGAATTTGGTCGTTCTCAGGTGAAAGTTCTTGGTCATATTATTTCTACAGAAGGTATTCTTCCTGATCCAGAGAAACTAGACGCTATTCGTAACTATGCTGTTCCTACCACAAAACGTGATGTTCATAGTTTCCTTGGTGTCTGTAATTTTCTTAGACGCTTTGTTAGATTGGACAATTTAGCCACACCTCGTTTATGTGAACTATCTGGAAAGAATTCTAATTGGTGTTGGGATGAGGAAGCTCAATCAGAATTTGAACAACTTCGTGATGCTTTAGTTGCTGCTCCACTTCTTTCACATCCGGATTTATCTAAAGATTTTTGTTTGGCGACGGACTCATCATACAAATGCGTAGGTGCACATTTATTTCAAGAGATAGAAGAAAACGGCGTTGTAGTACAAAAAACTATTGCATTTGGAAGTCGTGTTCTCTCTAAATCAGAAAAGAATTATTCGATTACGGAACTTGAAGCCTTGGCTGTTATTTGGGCTTTCACAAAATTTCGCATATTTTTGTATGGCAGACATACTAAGGTTTACACCGATCATCGAGCTCTGGAATTTCTTATGTCAACAAAATTAACACATGGAAGATTGTCACGATGGGCGCTGTATCTACAGGAATTTGATTTTAGTATTGTTTACATACAGGGTTCTTCAAATATTATTGCTGATGCTTTATCACGTGCACCTATGGGTTTGAAACAAAGTGGTGAGGAGGACTGCAAAGAAAACAATTATTGTTTGATGTATATTCAAGGTGTTGCGTTTGAAAATTTTATTTCGTCTTCGCTCCAGGACATCGCTAAGGAGCAAAACAAGGATCCAACCTGGAAGGACGTTAAGGAGAAGTGGAGGAGAAAGGAAAGCGTAGCGATTAGACAGTATTATTTAGTTCGCAATGATATTCTTTTTAAACGAAAATCTGTTGACAACTCTGTTTGGTTAGTTTGCATTCCTGATGAGTGGGTTAATAAATTGATTGCAATATGGAAAAACGTATTCGATCTGTTCTT
Organism: Schistocerca piceifrons; assembly: GCF_021461385.2. Classification (NCBI taxonomy): domain Eukaryota; kingdom Metazoa; phylum Arthropoda; class Insecta; order Orthoptera; family Acrididae; genus Schistocerca; species Schistocerca piceifrons. Next base: position 945,189,349 of record NC_060139.1, read on the forward strand.
GGTAAATGCAAATTATGTCAAGAGGCTAAGCCGCCAACTATTTCTCACAGAGCACCGTTGTTTCCTATCACTCCAGCGAAATTAAAGGAGATGGCTGCAGTCGATTTGTTCGGTCCAGTAGTTCGTTCTACTAATGTTTTTGCATACATTTTGGTAGCAGTGGAATTGACATCAAAATATGTGTGTTTTACACCTTTACGTAAAGCAACAGCTCGTTCAGTATCTGATGCTTTCATCAAACATTTTCTTAAAGAAGTGGGTCATGTTGATAAAGTTATATCAGATAATGGATCACAGTTTCGCTCTAAAATTTGGCTTCGTACTCTACGGCGTCGTAAGATTAAACCAATTTTCATTTCACTTTTTCGCCTTCACTCTAACGCTTCAGAGAGATGGATGAAGGAAATCAATAAATTGTGTCGTCTTTATTGTCATCAGAATCACAGAACGTGGGATCAGTATCTTCATATTTTTCAAAACATTCTGAATGAACTTAATGATTCAACTTCTTCACCGCCTATATTGGTATTAAAAAATAAACCACCGACAAATCGCATTTCTGAAATAGTTCCTTTTCCGCCTACACGGAAACTGCGGCATTCTGAAGTTGTCAACCTGGCTCTACAAAATATTGCATCTGCGGCTGCTAGAAGAGAGAAATCAGCTAAACGTCCTGGTCGTTTAAAAACCTTGTCAGTTGGTCAAAAGGTGTTGATTAAGTCTCATCGTTTGTCTCGCAAAGGAAAAGGCTTGTGTTGCAAATTTTTTCTGCTTTATAACAGTCCATATAGAGTTCGCAAAATTATTCATGATAACACTGTCGAAGTAGAAACTCTTAAATCACGGGCTCTAAAGGAATACATCATATATTGAACGTTAAAATTTTTGTGGAATGACATACTTTTGAGAAACTAACAGTTATACGTAAACACGCAGAGAATATAAGGATACCGCGCCGTGTTCTGTTGGCGGCACATACTCAAAGCAACAGTCAAGTCTGCGCGCCGCACAAGGCAGTCGCTGACCGCAAACAATTACTTCCTACGTCACGCGTAACTACAGCTGATCGAGCGCTCAGTGCGAATGCACTGACAGCTGTAAACAAATACACAGTCTAATTTCTCCGAATAAATTCAGTATAAAGCTATAGTGACTTGATAAATTATGTTATTAACGTTCAGTTTTTTTCAGGATACGGTTGTATAAAATATTTAAGAACTTAGGGTAAATTCTGTGTGTGTCCGACGTTAAGAGGGCTTGCTATCGAGAAAATTTCAGGGAAAATGTAATTTCGAAGAAGAAAGTAATAAACTAAAAAGGTAACTATTAGCTGAGTTTATTTTTCAGGTAACATATTTCCACTTAGGTACGTACTTTAGACGTAATTTGCTGCTCGCGATTACGTGATTTATACTTTGTGTTAACTGATTTTGACAATGATTGATTAATTAACAGGGTTGTTACTTATGTATATTATGCATCGCTTGGCTGCTCTGCTTTGTCATTGATGTCATATTTTTTTTATAATGTGCCTGCAGTGCTTATTTATTTTAATTACAATTATCACCTGATTAGTTGTGCTGATATGGTTATGTATGTAAGTTATACTTTGTGATTTATCTGCTTGCGCCTTCATGTTTACTTATTAGGATTACATATGAACATTTATTTGCTTATGCTGATATGATGCTAATGACCTGTTTATTATGTAAGATATATATTTGCTGCTTTGCGTATGGATTGCATATTTACACATTTTTGTTTTTTTGTCATAACTACTCTTTAATTTGATATATGGAAATGCTGATATACGTTGTACGAACATAGAGTTTAGGTCACACTACGGTATTAATTATAGATTGTTTGCTTGGCAGAGCCTCGCTGTGCTACATCCTCTTGTTCACATTTTGTTCTCTACTGGTATATTTACTAGCTATTGCATGTTTTGCTTACGCTCAATGCTTTATATTTTAAGATAAGAAAATGAACTGCTATAATTTTACGAACGACATTGGTACAAGAAACTTCATCGAAGTCAGATGAGCTGGAGGTTTTATGGAAGCTGTATAAATGTATGCTAATAGGAATGAAGCTAACGACATGACATACCAACACTAGGTTTAGACCATTGACAGTTATTACACTGCATTCTTCGTGAGCAATTGAAATAGTGACACTTGACACAAGAAATACTCCACATGTTTGCTTCTGTTTTGCAAAGTTTCTTGAAGTGGTGTACACACTGTGAAATATTACTATCATTCACACTCCGAACTCGTACTTACTTACTGAAAGTTATTCGAACTAAAGGCTGTTAGAGGTCATGTATGCATTTCTTTTATTTAATGATGGACAAGGTAACCAAAATGTATTTTATAATTCATAATGAGTAGAAGATTTGGCTCAGGTGGACTACACAGAGGTTGTGTGTGGACATGGTGTCTTCGGATTGTATGGGATGATGAATTGAAGTTTGCACTAGGATTTTGTCTGTACTTGTTCGAGGAGACTGACTAGAGGAAAGAGTTGTTATGGAAGTGAAATGATATTGGTGATAAGGTTTATATGTATCGACGTATTGGAGAGGTATTATTGAGGTATTGAGATTGTGTGAAGTTGATGATTATTGGAGTTTAGGTGGACAAGAGATAAGGTAAATGATATTGATGATAAGGTTTATATGTATCGACGTAAGACGTATTATTGAAGTATTAAGATTATGTGATGCTGATGATTATTGGAGTTTTGGTGGATAAGAGGTAAAGTAAGTGAGGAGCATATTTTTTTTGTTGGTTTATATGGAACAAGGAGGATGAAGATGGCAGACTAGAACACTCAAGTGGAAGGAAGATTGTCTACACACACACTTTGTTAAATCACTAAGCAGTATATACTTTTTTTTTTTTTTTTGGAGAGAGGAAGTATTTGCATATCTTGGCACACTGACAGTAGTTCAGCAACCGTATATTTTGAGTTGGCTTGGCAAACATTGGTCTTGACATGATGACTATGACGTTGACTAACTATTACTGACTGTTATACACTGTTGCCACTACTACTTGATACACATGTTGAACATCAAATTTTGACAGAATTGCATTTACACAGTTAACACTATTCAATTACACAGTAGCACTTAATGTGGATGAAAGATGAGTGTGTTTTGTGCGTTTTCCTTTCCTAATCCCAAATAATTTGTACCGACCTGTCTCCTAAATATTATTTTCCTTGTTTGTTGTGGCTTGCACTGACATGCATAAATATTATGGGTTTACTGATATTTGTGTATTTGTAATAGTTAATGACAATTATCTGATATCATTTGTGTATTTATTATAATTTGTATATTTAGTGTAAGAGCATTGATGATAATTTTGTAAAAGCAATTGTGTGTGCATTCAAACTGTTGTTCGTACCTGCACTTGTTCAACATTACTGGGTGCCACTGTTGGAACTGCTACTACTGATGATGTCACTTGTTGGTGTCTGCACCTGTTCAACATTATTGGGTGCCACTGATGGAACTGCTTCTACTGAAATGTCACTTGTTGGTGTCTGCACCTGTTCAACATTACTGGGTGCCACTGATGGAACTGCCTCTACTGAAATGATGTCACTTCTTGGTGTCTGCGCCTACTCGCCATTGCTGGGTGCCACTGTTGGAGCTGTTTAAATACTGCTGATGAAATGTTGTGAGACTGCTATTTGCACCTGTTGACCATTGATGGGTGCTACTGTTGGAACTGTCAACTACTCTGAGGAGTGCTACCTGTTTATTGAACGATTGAGAAGATTTTATGTGAATATTTGTATAAACTGATTTTTTGTGTATTTACTGTTTGTGAAATGTTATGAGACTCTTACCTGCACCTATTCGTCATTGCTGACGCTATCGATTGAATTGTTTAACCTCATTGTTTAACAAATGATACTTGTGTAAACTATTATGTAAAATCACATGTATGCAAGCATTTGTATTCCTTACTGTATTTTATATATTAGGTTATTGGAGGGTCAGTGCAAAGCCAAAATTTATTTAGTTATGTGATATTTACGTATTTTTTTTTTTGGACGAATTTGGTGGTATTTTCACCACCAATGCTGGCAAAAATACCATCAAAATCTAGCCCGTGGAGGAGGGGCATATGAAAGGTGGCTACACTGAGTCACAGCGCCAGAGATTGCGCCAAAGAGTATTATTCCGCCGCCTCCAGTGGCGCAGTAGTTGTTCAGAGAATGTCGAGAGCAGTTGTAGTTCAGAGGTGTCGAGAGCAGCTGTAGCTCAGAGGTTGCTGTGGGCAGTGCTTGTTGAGAGGATGTAGAGAGCAGTACTAGTTGAGAGCATGTCATGTGCAGTTGTTCTGTTGGGTGAGACAGCAGATGCTGTTCATTGGTGTAATGTATAGATGGAAGATGTTGCAATGATCGCAGTGTATTTTCCGTCAATATATATGAAGGTAGCAAAAATTTTTTTACTTCAAATTGCCTAAATAACAATGCCTCTTGGTCACAGGTTCAGTCAACAAAGCATCTGGCTCGTGTTCATGTATTAGACTGTAATTCTGGTTTCTATGTGCAATTACAGTATTTCTGGTTTTTCAATTAGTTCATCGTAAATGGTGTTTAAAATATCTCGTCGTATTGAGGAAGAACCGTGCCAGATACGTGTACGTTGAATCACACTTCCACACACAGAACAGTTACACTTGTGCTTTGTTGTTTCGTAGTGGTTATAGTTGCTGGGGATTTAATGAATCAATTGTGTTGACGGAAATTTCCTTTCATTCTTGTTATTTTATGCCGTCAGATTGCGTACTACCGGTTACAAGACTTCATAACCGGATACACAGCTACTAAAATTATTGCATTCATTTTATAATTAAGCCCCCATGCAATAGATCCTGAGAAATCAGTACCCAGAACAACCACCTCTGGCCGTAATAACGGCCTTGATACGCCTGGGCATTGAGTCAAACAGAGCTTGGATGGCGTGTACCAGCTGCCCATGTAGCTTCAACACGATACCGCATTTATCAAGAGTAGTGACTGGTGTATTGTGACGAGCCAGTTCCTCGGCCACTGTTGACCAGACGTTTTCAATTGGTGAGAGATCTGGAGAATGTGCTGGCCAGTGGCCAGGGCAGCAGTCGAACATTTTCTGTGTCCAGAAAGGCCCGTACAGGACCTGCAATATGCGGTCGTTCATTATCCTGCTGAAATGTAGGGTTTCGCAGGGATCGAATGAAGGGTAGAGCCAGGGGTCGTAACACATCTGAAATGTAACGTCCACTGTTCAACGTGCCGTCAATGCGAACAAGAGGTGACCGAGACGTGTAACCAATGGCACCCCATACCATCACGCCGGGTGATACGCCAGTATGGCGATGACAAATAAACGCTTCCAATAAACGCTCCAATGGATGCGACCATCGTGATGCTGTAAGCAGAACCTGGATTCACCCGAAAAAATGACGTTTTACCATTCGTGCACCCAGGTTTGCCTTTGAGTACACCATCGCACACGCTTCTGTCTGTGATACAGCGTCAAGGGTAACCGCAGCCATGGTCTCCGAGCTGATAGTCTATGCTGTTGCAAACGTCGTCGAACTTTTCGTGCAGATGGTTGTTGTCTTGCAAACGTCCCCATCTGTTGACTCAGGGATCGAGACGTGGCTGCACGATCCGTTACAGCCATGCGGATAAGATGCCTGTCATCTCGACTGCTAGTGATACGAGTCCGTTGGGATCCAGCACGGCGTTCCGCATTACCCTCCTGTACCCACCGATTCCATATTCTGCTAACAGTCATTGGATCTCGACCACCGCGAGCAGCAATGTCGCGATATTATAAACCGCAATCGCGATAGGCTACAATCCGACCTTTATCAAAGTCGGAAACGTGATGGTACGCATTCCTCCTCCTTACACGAGGCATCGCAACAACGTTTCACCAGGCAACGCCGGTCAACTGCTGTTTGTGTATGAGAAATCGGTCGGTAACTTTCCTCATGTCAGCACGTTGTAGGTGTCGCCACCGGCGCCAACCTTGTGTGAATGCTCTGAAAAGCTAATCATTTGCATATCACAGCATCTTCTTCCTGTCGGTTAAATTTCGCGTCTGTAGCACGTTATCTTCGTGGTGTAGCAATTGTAATGGCCAGTAGTGTATTTCCATTAATTTTGCGACCACAACTGCTGAGGTGTGTGCTGGTGAATTGTCGTTATGGAAAATTACTTTTTTGCGGTCCAATCGCCGGCGTTTTTCTTGAAGCTCGGTTTTCAAACGGTGCAGTAACGATGAATAATATGCATCTGGTGTAGTTTTATCCATTTCCATATAATCCGTGAGGATTACACCTTGCGAATACCAAAAGACAGTCGCCATAACGTTTCCGGCCGAAAGACTGGTCTTCGCCTTTTTTTGGTGCAGATTCCCCCTTGGTAACCCATTGTTTCGATTGTTCTTTGGTCTCAGGAGTATAGTAATGTATCCATGTTTCATCCACAGTGACGAAACTACGCTTAAAGTCCTGCGGACTCTTCCTGAACAGCTACAAACCATCCCTGCAACACTTCACACGATTCCGCTTCTGGTCAGGCGTGAGCAGTCGCGGAACCCATCTTGTGGATAGCTTTCTCATGTCTAAATGTTTATGCAAAATACTATGTACCCGTTCATTCGAGATACCCACAGCGCTAGCAGTCTGAGGCATCTTAACTCTTCTGTCATCCATCACCATATCATGGACTTTATCAATGATTTCTGGAGTCCTAACCTCCACAGTGCGTCCAGAACGTTCAGCATCACTTGTGCCCATATGGCCACTCCGAAAATTTTGAAACCACTTAGAAATTGTTCTAATCGAAGGTGCAAAGTCACCGTAATCGTTATTAAACTCATCTTTAGTCTCCTGAGGCGTTTTGCCTTTGATAAAGTAGTGTTTAATCACGACAGGAAATTCTTCTTCTTCCATTTTTTGACAATCACTCGACTTCCTTGATTCTCACGAATGCCAAACACAAAGACATAGATCAATATGGCTGAAACTTGGAGTGCGTTCTTTCCAAAGATGCTAAAACTAAACATGACCTCGATATGCGCCAGTGGTGCCATCTGTAGGACCTTGCACGGACTTTTCAAACGCCCCTCGTAGTTGCGACGGAATAGATGTCCAATAGCCCTATTCTGTCTGTATCGTCCACAGTGTTGGTCACGTATGTTAGACTCGGTAGTGACGTCGTTTTAGTTTTGGTAGCCAGAGTTGCTATTCTGTACGCTACTGAGGCCTGTTAACGATCGGTCCGCCTGCCGATTATTCGCCTTCGGTACAAAGAGATGGTGAGGTGTCTGTAGGGCCGCTCGTTCGGTTCGGTGTGCTTTGACTGAGGAGATAATTTGTTATTTTAGAAGTACTGAGTGATTTTTAATTTTGAATTTAATGACTAGGTTTTATTGAAGAATCAGCGGGACACATCCGAGTGAAAAGTGAGTTCATAAATGTTACTATGCGTGCACGTCGGCCGAAAATCATGGAGGTGGACATGATGCACATGTTACTGTTAAGAATAGGGCAACGGCTACAAAGGCGGGCAAGGCGGCTCGAGGAAGTGCGGCCCCACGGGATTTGACAATCTGCGGGATGGGACGAATCCCTTTGAAATGCTATATAGCAGCTCTGTGGCGAGGCACGGACTGAACAGGAAGACAACCCACAGCTTGGTTGAGGAACTGCGCCTGTATCTCAGAGCTCATCAAACAGCTACAGCCGCGCGCTTTGAGGCGCCATGTCACCTCCTGCCGGAGGTTCGAGTCCTGCCTCAGGCATGGGTGTGTGTTTTGTTCTTAGCAGAAGTTAGTTTACGTTAGTTTAAAGTAGTGTTTACGTTAGTTTAATGTAGTGTGTAAGTCTAGGGTCCGATGACCTCAGCTGTTTGGTCCCTTAGGAATTCACACAAATCTGAACATTTGAAAGAACTACAGCTATCTCTTTGCACCTGAAGGGACGTTTCCTTAGCAAGTCCTGAAATCTACATCTACATGGTTACTCTGCAATTCACACTTAAGTGCCTGGCAGAGGGTTCATCGAACAATTTTCATACTACTTCTCTACTATTCCACTCCCGAATGGCGCAGGGGAAAAAAGGAACACTTAAATCTTTCCGTTCGAGCTCTGATTTCTCTTATTTTATTATCATGAGCATTTCTCTCTACGTAGGTGGGTGTCAACAAAATATTTTCGCATTGGGAAGAGAAAGTTGGTGATTGAAATTTCGTGAATAGATCTCGCTGCAAAGAAAACCGCCTTTGTTTCAGTGACCGCCACCCCAACTCGCGTATCATGTCAGTGACACTCTCACCCCTATTGCTCGATAACACGAAACGAGCTGCCCTTCTTTGCACTTTTTCGACGTCCTCCGTTAATCCTACCCGGTAAGGATTCCATACCGCGCATCAATATTCCAGCAGAGGACGGACAAGTGTACTGTAGACTGTCTCTTTAATGGGTTTGTCGCATCTTCAAAGTGTTCTTCCAACAAAGCGCAGTCTTTGTTTCGCCCTCCCCACAATATTATCTCTGTGGTCTTTCCAATTTAAGTTGCTCGTAATTGTAATTTCGAGGTATTCAGTCGAATTGACAGCCATTAGATTTGTGCGATTTATCGTATACCCAAAATTTATTGGATTTCTTTTAGTACCCATGTGGATGACCTCGCAGCTGGTCGTTGTGGCCGAGCGGTTCTAGGCACTTCAGTCTGGAACCGCACGACCGCTACGGTCGCAGGTTCGAATCCTGCCTCGGGCATGGATGTGTGTGATATCCTTAGGTTAGTTAGGCTTAAGTAGTTCTACGTTCTAGGGAACTGATGACCTCAGATGTTAAGTCCCATAGTGCTCAGAGCCATTTGAACCATTTTTATGACCTCGCACTTTTCTTTGTTTAGTGCCAATTGCCACTTTTCGCACCATACAGAAATTCTCTCTAGATCATTTTGTAATTGGAACTGATCGTCTGATGCTTTTACTAGACGGTAAATTACAGCGTCATCTGCAAACAATCTAAGGGGGCTGCTCAGATTATCACCTAGATCATTTATGTAAATCAGGAATAGCAGAGGGCCTATGACACTACCTTGCGGAACGCCAGATATCACTTCTGTTTTATTCGATGATTCACCGTCTATCACTACGAACTGTGACCTCTCTGAGAGGAAATCACGAATTCAGTCACACAACTGAGATGATACCCGATATGCACGCAATTTGATTAATAGTCGCTTGTGAGGAACGGTATCAAAAGCCTAAATCAAGTGAATAGCACTTATCAGCCATCGAATGCAGTGGTTATTCTTTTTTTTCTTCTTCTTCTTCTAGGTTTCGACAGCTGTTAACTTCTTGGGGATCAAAAGGGGTTGTGGCTGACAGTTCAGCTGCCATGAGCCTGCCAAGCGTTTCTAGGTGCACTGAAAAAGTTGTGAGGACTCTCAGTGCATCTGCCGTCGAAAACAATAACCTGACGCACATACGCATTCGATATTATTTTAACAATATCCTCGTATCGTCATTCCGCGGCTACATATACACCTCAAAGTCAAAGTGAATAAACCTAAGCTACTGAAGAATTGATACGAAATGAAATAAATGGTTTACGATTTACAGTTTAATCATGCCAGTCACGTTGAAGGATAACGCATCTTGGTGAAAATGAGCTTCATTTTAAGAGTATCAGCTCTAAAACTCAAAGAAGATACCGCACAACAGCAATGATGATATTTAAACAGCGCTAGCGCTTTAATGACCCACTCATTCGTTTCATTAATTGTCACTGCATTTGGGAATCGCAACATAAAATGTTCAATGCAAAGAAATCTCTGGCACGAGCTATAGGTTAGAAATAATACACAAAGCATTTTACTAATGTCACAACAGTATTTCGCAAACCTCTTTCTCACTCCACTGTACAGTACTTGGTACTCGGGGGTTAATCCCTCGAGTATCAGAGGTTTCTGGAACCACCATTTTATTAATTCTTTTTAAGTCTCAGTGCCTTTTGCACGAAACCACTGACGCTACTCTTATGTCATTCAAAGCTACAATCGCCCCGGAGACTGTGTTACGTGAGTGCAGGAGACAGCGACATCTGATTTTCTTTTATAGTGATCGTGATGCGAAGATCATTGACAGTGAAAGTAAGTATATCTGAAGTTATTGTGACGCAAATGTATGTACTACTGCTTTTATGAGTGATTTCTAAATGAAACCACAAGAGCAGTATGTATTTTTAACATTAATTTATTAAATATTATGCGCATTTTTGATTGCTATTTAGGGCTATAATTCGTTCCCGGCATTACGAGTTCACGGAAATTTTGAAATGTGGGATTGTGTGTAGCAAAAATTCGAAATTGCTTTCAAATATAACCGCATGAGATAATGCGTGGTTGAAAACTGCTTGTCCCTGACGTTCCAAAGTGAAACAATCCTCGTAAAATAATTGTTTACTTTCTGTCAGTTTTTTCTTCTATTCGTTGCTTACTATGACGGTTAAGGTCAATTTTGTGAAACATTTTTAAATTAAACTTGTTACTAAGACTCAAAAGATGTCACAACTGCGTACTATTAGCGTTATAGCCCGAATTTTCGGGCGGGTTCGATTGGTGGGGCTGATATCTTACTAGTGTGCTTGAAGTAACAGGTCACGTTGATGATGTTTCCATGTAAGGCTCAGTTCTCACGAGGATGATATAGTATGCGATGGGGTACGCTGTGCTACTCGCGATACACTGTAGAGCAATCCATATTGGTGGAGCGCTTAGAAACCCGAGGAGCCGTAGTGGAGGCGACGGATAACAGGGAGAGAGATGAACGGGGTGCCATCAATGCTGAATGAAGCGACTTGGCCATGTGAGTGATTAACTGGGACAACAGCTATACAACACCAATATGATTCTCCGTTGTATCGCCCGGTGCAACATGGAATGCTGGTTGCTCCCTGCACTGAGAGGGAGGGGAGATATTTCGAGTCCTTTGATGGGCCTCAAAAAATTGTTTTATGTCGATGAGGAAATGCAACATCTGTTTCTGTAGTTACTTTCTAAGTAAAACTTTTACTTTTCGTGTAAAAAATTAAGAATCATAGTTGTGGGATTCATACATATTCTCTGCTATCCAATCTTTCTCATTCGATTTTAAGGAAACTATTCTTTAAAACTGAAATTTATTTTATTTTATGTATCTCATAGTCTGATGTAACAGATTGATAACGGCTTTCTCTTGGTCATTGCCCATAGTTACTGTGATACTTTGAAATTAAGTAAAACTCAGCACTTAATATTGAAAAGATTATATTAAAAACGTAGTTGCTGGCCTGTTTACATTTGGTGCGTTTTAGCTCATACAATGCTGCATACGAAATGTAGCTAACATACCAAAATGGTTTTTAACAATGGATGGAGAGCCATACTTCTTTCCAGTCTCGAGTGAATACGTGCCATATTTCGATGTTGTCCATGATTAGGCTGGGAGTCTTGCACCACATGCAAGCCTGTTGCAGCCTGATGTGTCTTGTTACTTGTCATATCGCTCCTGTGGGAACACAACTGTCACACGGATAATCATCGCGTCATGTGACCTTTACTGCAACGTGTTGTATCACATATCGTATTGCCACAGTGAGAACTGTACCTAAATCTCAAGCTTTCACTCGTCCCGTGATCTAGTCGTGTCTATTGGTACTATCTTCTCGATGAGTCTTATTGCTGTATTTTAATTTCGCAATCGCTATTACAATGAGTGTGACATGACTTTTCTTCATTTTTAGGCGTTTAATGTCTAATTTTCTTCCTCGTTTTTCTTGTTTGTTACCATCTTGTTTCAGCCTGAGTAAAAGCAGTTAAGACTTTCACGTCTTAATCCAATATGTGAACAGGAACTGAAATGATCATTTGCAGTCCACTTGGGATATCATTATATTCTGTAATAACCAAATACATTGATCAGCCAGAACATTCTGACCACCGACATGCAATCGATATAAACCCATCCAGGTGACACCAGCTTAACCTGGCGAAGAATAACTGCTAATCAGACACACGCACGGTGAATGTAGTATCAGCTAGCACGTGTAGTATGGGGAAGGTGTGCGATCTATCTGAGTTTGCTCGCCAAGGCAGATTGTGATGGCCCGGAAGCACGGCACGAATATTTAGAAAACTGCACAACTTTTCAGGTGTTCGAGGAATGCTGTGGTGAGCGTCTTCAACACGTGGCGAAACCAAGGTGCAACCACGTACAGATGTCATGGGGTTAGCCACCCACCGCTCAATACAGACGCCAGACGTTGTAGGCTGGGCAGATTGGCAAAACAGGAAAGGTGGTGAACAGTGGCGGAACTATCACCAAACTTTAATGATGAGTAGAGTAAAAGTGTGTCCGAACTCACAGTGGACCGTTCATACCTGACGATAGATCTCCACAGCCAACAACACATGCATGGGCCAATGCTAACACCACGTCACAGGCAACTATGAGTGAAGTGGTCGCATGACCATCGACAATGGACATTGACACAATGGCAGAGCCTTGCATGGTCTGATGAATCCTAATTCCTGCTTCATCATGCCAATGGGAGGGGGTGAATCCATCGTCTTCTAAGGCAACAGCTCATTGACACCTGTACTGCGGGATGGAGACAAGCTGGCAGCAGCTCTCTCATGCTGTGGGTAACATTCGTGCCTCGATGGGTCCAGTGGAGCTTGTGCAAGGCACCATTACAGCCAAGGAATATCGTACACTGGTTGCAGACCACTTACACCCATTCATGACGACCATTTTTCCCGATGGCAATGGCATTTTTCAACAAGATAATGCTCCATGTCAAAAGGACAGGAGTGTGATGGAGTGGATTGAGGAACACAGTGGCATGTCCCAATTGATGCGCTGCCCCCCCCCCCCCCCAACTTGCCAGATCTGTAACCTATCGAACACATCTGGGATGTGATTGAATGTGGCGTCAGGGCTCATCGCCCCCCTCCCTGGAATTCACTGGAATTAGGTGACTTGTGTGTGCAGGTGTGGTACCAGCTGCCATGCCACGATGCGTCGCTGCTGTTACCCATGCCAAAGGTGGACATACTAGATATTAGGTAGATGGTCATAATGTTCTGGCTGATCAGCGTATAACACTGCACTGTGTTCAGAGTCAAGTAATACTGGGTGATTACAAATGATTCATCAGGATTTGGGAAAATGTATTTCACATAGTATTACAAAGAAAATAGTGAATGATACAAAGGAAAAAGCACGTTTTCGGGTTTCTTATACACTATTGCAAATTTTCTACATGCTCTCTTTGTGCTACATGACGAACATATAAGTGTTAATCAAGATTGATTCATACATGATCGAGCATGTCCCTATCAATATTCACCAATGCAGCAATGCTGTGATCCAGTAGTTTATTCATTGTTGTCAGTGAAGGTGGTACCCATACATTCTTTCACATACCCTCTAAATAAATTTCTTGAAAATGTAAGGTCGGGAGACATTGGGTAATCCCTGACGAGTGCCAAACCATCCAGCTTGCAGTGCCCAACCCACCAATTTGGAAGTACCTTATTCAGTGGCAATGGAGTATTATATGCCAATTACGCAGATCTTTGTTGAGAGGTGGCACGCCTCTCTCTCACTTTAACAACATTGTCAGTCAGATAAACATTCTTATTTTAGATCATGATCTTGATATTCCCCAGTGCTAGATTTGCTATGTGTGGTTTATGACTCTTTTACACGGGGAAATTGTGGCCAGAATGTTCTTATAACTTCATGTGAAGCCTGTGGCGAACTTGTATCCGAGAGGCCACAGTGAAGGCGATGTAGGACGGGAGAGAGATGATCTGGGGGTAATAAATGTTGAGTGCAGCGACCTGGTCATTTGAGTGAGTCTGGAAAGCAACCCTCAGCGGATCTTACCTGCAGAGGGACTTCTGGCCGAAACCCTCTCCTCCTTCTGCTTGGGGTTGTTCAGAACCCGGGCAACGCGGCAGTCCTTCACTAAGGCAACCAGATGGTGGAAAGTGTGGGTGGAGGAAGCCATTTAAGAGAAGTAGCTCTTAACTGAGCTTTTGTGCAATTGGTGAGAAGGTCATTCTTATGTTAAAAGCTGGGACGACATGGGCAGAGTGGCTGGTGTTCATTGTAGTGGAGGCAGGACTGTAACCCCCCCCCCCCCCTTCCTATATTTCACTGGCACAACTGTCTAGGAAGCTTCACAGCCTTCTTTCAGAAATTGGAAATGGTCAGCCTGGAAAGATTAGATCACTCCATAAACAAGGTACTGTGGTGCCATCTAGATAAATTTTTTTTTTCAAAAACATGGCCTTGCTTGCCGTGAGAACGACACCTCTCTTGTCTAAAATCTTCTTTTTTTTTTCAGGCAAGAGAGATTGGAGTCACTGATGGACTCCTCTCAGGATATGCGAAGTAGAGGAGTGGCCCCTAGCGTGGGAACCTCAGTGCTCTGCCTGGATTGGCTACCAGGCCAACAGAGCAGTCAAAAGGGGAGGTCCAATGCGTAGAGGATAATTCAATTGGTTTGTGCAATGTGGGGGCAGTTTCGTTTTTGCTAATTCGGCACCAGTACCGAGGCTTGGTGGAAAGTGGTTGTGATTCTTTGGCTTATTTTTCCTCTGGTCTTCCCCTGGTGGAGAACTTCAGGTCTTTCCCTAGTGGGTGAGACATGTGGTCTGTATCTTGCGGTGCACTAAGAACCAGCTGCAGTTTCCAGTTGTACTCACAGTGTAACTAAAATGGTTCAAATGGCTCTGAGCACTATGGGACTTAACATCGGAGGTCATCAGTCCCCTAGAACTTAGAACTACTTAAACCTAACTAACTTAAGGAAATCACACACATCCATACCCGAGGCAGGATTCGAACCTGCGACCGTAGCAGTCGCGCGGTTCCATACTGAAGCGCCGAGAATCGCTCGGCCACCACGGCAGGCACATAGTGTAACTGCAAATCGTCTTGGACATATCATGTATCACAAGGGTGAACTTATTTGTCTGTGGTTTGAAAATTCCAGCACACACCATCGTGCCTGTAAATCAAATTTATTTCGTCAGACCAGCGAATGGGTGCAACTCACACTGAAATCTGTTGGGATTTCGGGGTTCTGATAGGGAAGTTCCACGCGTTCTGGTAATCAGAACGCCATGCCGCGTAGTTTTCATATTTTCGTGGACGCTTCAGAAGATACAGCTGCCGTAGCGCACCGCATCTCGCCCATAGCGCTCCATTTTCGGCTGCAGCCTGAATCAAGATGAAAGGCTAAGATACTGCTGCACCAGAGTAGGGTTGTTAAATGATATCCACAGCTCCTTGTCCTCTGGCGAACCATAGTTTGTGGTATACTTGACAGTAGTTGATTCCATTTGAATAGAGATGGGTATCACAGTGGATTCATGTAAACAAAGTCAGATTGCATTCTAACAGGGATTAATTTAGGGGAGCATTAGTATAGCTTCCACCACAATGTATGTTTTGCCCGTCAAACACCATTCCTCAACTGATCTGTATTTGTCATTTTTGTGTACGAGTTATCAGCTGGTTCTGCAGAAAGTTGTAGTTACTGAAGGTTTAATAAAACTTGTCATTATTTTGTAAGCTTCAGTAGACCATTTTTCCCATTCATACTCCCTCTGTTATTCACTGTTTTATATTTTGTTGTGATGGTACAGGGGTACACCAGCAATTTAAGGTTCAGTCTTATGAAATTTGTTAAACTGATTTTTATTTGAGATTTGGAAGTGATTACAGGCATAGGCAACAAAAGTACCATGAGTAAATTCACTGATTCATAAATAAGAATTTGAGGTGTAGCACACGATTGTTAGGTTATTTCCAAGCTAATATTTTTCTTTGTACAAAGATAATAACAAATGGTTCAAATGGCTCTGAGCACTATGCGACTTAACTTCTGAGGTCATCAGTCGCCTAGAACTTAGAACTAATTAAACCTAACTAACCTAAGGACATCACACACATCCATGCCCGAGGCAGGATTCGAACCTGCGACCGTAGCGGTCGCGCGGTTCCAGACTGTAGCGCCCAGAACCGCACGGCCACTCTGGCGGGCAGATAGTAACCTTTAGCTTCACTCAGACATATATTTACAATTAAATCAAGTGACAGCTTGCACCGCTTTTTGGAATATGAAGTTTGCGATTTCAGCTATCAGTTCAGGAAACAACCAGTCTTGCAACATGCGTTGGTACAGTCTACCCGTCAGTTTTTTCAGGAAAAAAGTAGAGACCATACACTTTTCTACTTGAAACAGCACAGAAGCCATTCAACCTTGCAGAATCTCTTTGCCGTGTCTCACATGCTGACGTTGTGACCATTCACTTGACCGTTTATATCAGGGTCACCCAAATGCTGCACACTGTGCGAAAGTGCGGCACCGGTGCGCACATCTTAGCCGGCGGACAAAGCGGAAAAGCGACATCTGTGACTAGACACGTACACCAAAAGAGAGGTGGTGGCTCCACATCCTGTGGTTTACGCGGTACCAGGACAACCGAAGTACACCCAATCTTGCGTCCCACTTCCGACTGTAGCCTTAAAAGTAAGACGTACTGAGAAATGGCGAGTATTGCAGATAAAGCAAAGAACGGGAAATCTGTGTTCCCAGTCATTTAAACACTACTTTACAGCAGTACGTGTAAACTCACAGTATTTGCTGTGCCGGCGAATAATAGGCGGCCAGCGTAGATTCACGATTGACCCTCCTCCCCCCCTCCTGGTTTCCCCCTACCGTCTCTCCTCCCCTCTCTTTTCTTCCCCTCCCCCTCCTACCCATACCCGATGGTAGGCCCTCTTCGCTGCAGTGATTTTTAATAATTTCGTTGTGGTGTCAGTGTTTCTCCAGTACCGTGTGTAGTGCTACGTTCCACCAGCACCAACGGTGTCACCAGAACCATTAATTTGTGTTCCCACTGCGGTGTTTCTTTGTTTTAGTGTCGACTCACAGTGCTCATTCTCTGCATGTGTGTGTGGTTCTCGTCTATGTTGTTTTTAAATCTACCATTTATACTCATGTACTTGAGGACAATATTATGGAAATGGAAGAGGATGTAGATGAAGATGAAATGGGAGATACGATACTGCGTGAAGAGTTGACAGAGCACTGAAAGACCTGA
This sequence comes from Schistocerca piceifrons, assembly GCF_021461385.2. NCBI lineage: Eukaryota > Metazoa > Arthropoda > Insecta > Orthoptera > Acrididae > Schistocerca > Schistocerca piceifrons. Next base: position 945,206,548 of record NC_060139.1, read on the forward strand.
GTCGAAACAAGGCCCCCGGAGTAGATAACATTCCATTGGAACTGCTGACGGCTTTAGGAGAGCCAGTCCTGCCAAACTTTACCATCTGGTGAGCAAGATGTATGAAACAGGCGAAATACCCTCAGACTTCATGAAGAATATAATAATTCCAATCCCAAAGAGAGCAGGTGTTGACAGATGTGAGAATTACCGAACAATCAGTTTAATAAGCCACAGCTGCAAAATACTAACACGAATTCTTTACAGACGAATGGAAAAACTAGTAGAAGCCGACCTCGGGGAAGATCAGTTTGGATTCCGTAGAAATATTGGAACACGTGAGGCAATACTGACCTTACGACTTATCATAGAAGAAAGATTAAGGAAAGGCAAACCTACGTTTCTAGCATTTGTAGACTTAGAGAAAGCTTTTCACAATGTTGACTGGAATACTCTCTTTCAAATTCTAAAGGTGGCAGGGGTAAAATACAGGGAGCGAAAGGCTATTTACAATTTGTACAGAAACCAGATGGCAGTTATAAGAGTCGAGGGGCATGAAAGGGAAGCAGTGGTTGGGAAAGGAGTGAGACAGGGTTGTAGCCTCTCCCCGATGTTATTCAATCTGTATATTGAGCAAGCAGTAAAGGAAACAAAAGAAAAATTCGGAGTAGGTATTAAAATCCATGGAGAAGAAATAAAAACTTTGAGGTTCGCCGATGACATTGTAATTCTGTCAGAGACAGCAAAGGACTTGGAAGAGCAGTTGAACGGAATGGATGGTGTCTTGAAGGGAGGATAGAAGATGAACATCAACAAAAGCAAAACGAGGATAATGGAATGTAGTCGAATTAAGTCGGGTGATGTTGAGGGTATTAGATTAGGAAATGAGACACTTAAAGTAGTAAAGGAGTTTTGCTATTTGGGGAGCAAAATAACTGATGATGGTCGAAGTAGAGAGGATATAAAATGTAGACTGGCAATGGCAAGGAAAGCGTTTCCGAAGAAGAGAAATTTGTTCACATCGAGTATAGATTTAAGTGTCAGGAAGTCGTTTCTGAAAGTATTTGTATGGAGTGTAGCCATGTATGGAAGTGAAACATGGAGGGTAAATAGCTTGGACAAGAAGAGAATAGAAGCTTTCGAAATGTGGTGCTACAGAAGAATGCTGAAGATTAGATGGGTAGATCACATAACTAATGAGGAGGTACTGAATAGGATTGGGGAGAAGAGGAGTTTGTGGCACAACGTGACCAGAAGAAGGGATCGGTTGGTAGGACATGTTCTGAGGCATCAGGGGATCACCAATTTAGTATTGGAGGCCAGCGTGGAGGGTAAAAATCGTAGGGGGAGACAAAGAGATGAATACACTAAGCAGATTCAGAAGGATGTAGGTTGCAGTAGGTACTGGGAGATGAAGAAGCTTACACAGGATAGAGTAGCATGGAGAGCTGCATCAAACCAGTCTCAGGACTGAAGACCACAACAACAACAACATTTATACTCATCTGTTTTCGTTCTTGCTTATTCACCAATTTATACCATTCTCTGTTATGTTTTCTTTTCTCATTTGACTATGTTTTTCTGTAACTCTCTTGGTTGAAGAGCGGCATATTGTGCCGCTGCCCGCCCGCCCCATTTTGGGAAGTGAAATAACAATAAAGGAAAAAATCACGATTGAGAAACACTACAAGTCATTTCATAAAGACGAGTTTAGTGTACTGAACAATGAAGAACAGTGCCGGCCGCGGTGGTCTCGCAGTTCTGGGCGCGCAGTCCGGAACCGCGCGACTGCTACGGTCGCAGGTTCGAATCCTGCCTCGGGCATGGATGTGTGTGATGTCCTTAGGTTAGTTAGGTTTAAGTAGTTCTAAGTTCTAGGGGACTGATGACCACAGCTGTTAAGTCCCATAGTGCTCAGAGCCATTTGAGCCAATGAAGAACAGCAAGAGAAACTAAGTGTGCTTAAGAAGATAAGGCACATCAACAGGATTTTAAAGTTAGTCATAATAATTGATACCTCTTGAAATCTTCGTTTCTTGTGTTACATTCGCTTTTGTTTTACTGTACAATGCACTGTTTCCAATTTTCCATAGTGACAGCCACAGTACATCTGCACTGCGAACAAGTTTCAAAATTGCATTAAGAATAGCAAAATCCGGGAAACCGTTTTCCCCAGGGGAGTTTGTAAAAGACAGTCCCATTGAACTGCAAAACTTTCGTGTCCCACGAACGTTAGCCAGTTTTAAGAAGTCTGGCTTGCCAAACAAACAGTGACATGACATATAAGTATTATGGCCGGCGATGTGCACAGACAGTTAACAAATAAGACCAAGGACTTTGTTGCTTTCTCTCATGCGGTGTATGTAGCAACAGATCTTACAGATACAGCTCAGGTAGTGACACGTACATATGACGTGTCGAAAACGCTGTGCGTGTAACAGAGGATCTTTTGGATGTAGGACCTACGAAAGGGACTACGACAGGTGTATACTTACTCCAATCTGTCGAGCGACTGATTGATGATAGCGGTATGGATCTGTTAATCTCAGCGACCACAGATGGAGCACCGGCAATGCGAGGCCATCAGAGAAGACTCATATAACTGATGTGCAAAAAATGGTTCAAATGGCTCTGAGCACTATGGGACTTAACTTCTGAGGTCATCAGTCCCCTAGAACTTAGAACTACTTAAACCTAACTAACCTAAGGACATCACACACATCCATGCCCGAGGCAGGATTCGAACCTGTGACCGTAGCGGTCGCGCGGTTCCAGACTATAGCGCCCAGAACCGCTCGGCCACAACGGCCGGCACTGATGTGCATATCACAGATGTACAGAAGAGATGTTGTTCGGAATTCTCTGCGTTCTACATCAAAGGCGCTTTGTGCAAAATCATTAGCGTTAGAAGGCGTCATACAAATTGTTGGGCGTCCTGAAACTACACTCATGCTTATAAATTAAGGATAATTGCATAATGTGGTGCCACACAACGTGGCACTACACGAAACTGGCGCTAATAGCATAGGCACATAGGAAACACACACGACACAGATCTGTAAGTCCACGGTATTGGCGATGAGTTGAGAAAACCGTCCCGAAACACATGTGCTGCAAAACGCCTCTGTTTCCTGCACATGTATCTCGACATCAATATGGGATATGATCACCAAGCACACGTAGACAGGCCGCACAACGGGTTGGCATACTCTGGATCAGGTGGTAGAGCAGCTGCTGGGGTATAGCCTCCTATTCTTGCACCAATGCCTGTCGGAGCTCCTGAAGTGTCGTAGGGGTTTGAAGACGTGCAATGATACGTCGACCGAGAGCATCCCAAACGTGCTCGATGGGGTTTAGGTCTGGAGAACAGGCAGACCACTCTATTCGCCTGATATCTTCTGTTTCAAGAAACTCCTCCACAATGGCAGCTCGGTGGGGCCGTGCGTTATCATCCATCAGGAAGAAGATGGGACCCACTGCACCCCTGAAAAGGCGGACATACTGGCGCAAAATGATGTCCCGACACACCTGACCTGTTACAGTTCTTCTGTCAAATACATGCAGGGGTGTACGTGCACCAATGCATCCTTTTCCAGTTCATCTCAATTCTACTTTCTAACATCATTCGTAGTGCCATTATAGCTACCCTGGTTCCATCCCATCCAATCTGGTTTGTCTCCTAAATGTTGGCCAGTCTTAGCTTCTAGTCTTTCCTTAACAGCATTGAGTAGAATTATTGAAACATGGCTAAGTAATGCCAAAGTTCTGTAATTTGACCAATCATTGGCATTTACTTTCTTAGGCATAGTAACTGTTTTACTTTTTATTAATTCCATTGGTAGTGTTCCAGCTTCAAAGCAGACACACATTAATTTATACAGTTATTTTTTCGCCTTATCTCCTTTCTTTGGTAACTCATCAGGGATGTTAGCTGTTTCAGTAGCTTTTTTGCTGTTCAGATCTTTTAAAGCATTGCTGAATTCCTCCCTGCTAATTGGTGGTCCTACGAATTCATTATCCAGTTCTATCGTTGTGCTTACGTAATCTGAATCATCTGACATCTTCTCCATCATGCTGTTCTTCATTGTATTATTTCTGTCTGCTACTTTTTCAGGTCAAAACAGAATGATACCCATTTTATGTTTAGCTGTGTTGCTTCGAGCTCTAGATTTAAAATGTAATGATCTAATTTCTGAGTACATCTTATCTGTACGTGCTTTCGCTTGGTATTTTCGTATCCTTCCACTTATTTGTCTCGTCCATTTCTATTTTTCTATGCAGCACAGAGTTATCTGTTTTTTTTTTCCTATATCAGTCGAAATCTATTTTACTCAACCGCTTTCTTCTTTTATGAGATTCAGTATTTCCTGCGTCACTCATGATTTCCTTGGCTGCTGTTCCTTCTTACGCAGTACATTCAGTGCCCTTTCAGTGACACATTATTTCTTGTCCCTTTTCAATTTCCAGAAATATGTTATCCGTCCCCACTCAAAATTTCTCAGTTGCGTGTTCATTGTCTAGAAAATACACCACTTAGTCGCACTTGTTATTTCTTGCTTTTCAAATCCAACTCTGCGCTTAGCTATTATGTGATAGGGTACGAATGACTGGATTTTATTTGGTTTCTGTATTTTTGTTTGACTATAATATAATATATTTGATATCTAACACTACCTCTTGGTGTTTCCCACATATCCCTTCTGCTAGGAACTTCGAACCGTATGAACCTGTTACCTCTACTGCTCATATTTTTCAGTCTGAATTTGGCAACCTAATTTAAATTGTTGTTTCTGCCCACGCAGCCATTGAACTGCCCCTTATCATAACACTGCCGATCTTCTTCGCTATTACTAACAGCTCTTCTTTTTTAATGGATCCATAATCGACTTCTTCGTCTTCGCTGTTTGTTCTTCGGAAATAATTTGTATTATGTATGCATCTACTGAAGAGGCCTTTAGCTTTATCTTCGGTCGCTGATTGTTAACATGGTAGATATTAGTCATATTGGTTCAAATGGCTCTGAGCACTATGGGACTTAACATCTATGGTCATCAGTCCCCTAGAACTTAGAACTACTTAAGCCTAACTAACCTAAGGACAGCACACAACACCCAGCCATCACGAGGCAGAGAAAATCCCTGACCCCGCCGGTAATCGAACCCGGGAACCCGGGCATGGGAAGCGAGAACGCTACCGCACGACCACGAGAGGCGGGCTAGTCATATTGTTCTTACATTTCCCTCTTAGAACAATTGCCCCACCATTTGATTCCGCTTTTTCTTTTCTAACAAAACTAATCATCTAATATGAAGTTTCCCATGCCTTTGCATATAGTTTCTGATCCAGCTGGCACATCTAAACCATTTCATGATTTCGTTCAATTCTTCTAATTTTCCTGCTTTAACTGGAGTTCTCGTACTTCATTTTGCAATATTTAAATTTTCTGTTACTTTTGCAATGATTTCACTGAATGGCGTCCTGAAAAGCTTTGCTACGGTTCCTTCTTCTGCAGGATCCTGGGCTCCGAGTCCCATGATCTGAAGTCCGTTTTATTTCCTTCTTTTTGTCCACTCCTGCGGCAGAGCTTGATATATCCGTAAGGATGTTTAATGCGGTGGTTTCTTCTTGCCTTCCGCATTCTCTTGCCATTGATCTTAAGCGACATTCATCCGCCTTCAGAGTCAGTTCCTCAACACCAGGACAAGAGGTTGCGCAAACTTCCTCATGGTGTTCAGGCGGAAGGAGACTTTATAGCGTCAGTCATTCTATCCCTAGTCATTCGATCCTAGTATACAGTGGGACTTTCTGTTTCCCCAATACAAAGGAGCGATTGAGAATGGAACTTATCGAACTCATTGTCAGCCGAGGCTAGTAAATTTCTTAACTGATCACAATCCTTATGAAACGCACAGAAAGTTTTGAGGACATGCTAACACACAAAGTATGATCATAACTCACATGTGGTAGGTGTAGCGCAATAAATAGGGATGCAGGTTATTAACTCAGCAAATGATGTCTTGACTGTTTACATCTTCCTGGATTCAATTCTTTTTTTTTACTAACCTTCGCATTTTCTAATAAGTTCTGACACTTTCTTATTAGTTTAATTGAAGAATGCCAACGGCCTTGGCGCAGTGGTAACGCCGGTTCGCATCAGATAATCGAAGTCAAGCGCTGTCGGACTGGACTAGCACTTGGATGGGTGACCGATCTGTCTGCCCGGCGCCGTTGGCAAGCCGGTGCACTCAGCCTTTGCGAGGCCAGCTGAAGAGCTACTTAACTGAGAAGTAGCGGCTCCGGTCACGAAAACTGTCATACGGCCGGGCCAGCGGTATGCTGACCACATGCCCCTCCACATCCGCATCCAGTGACGCCTGGGCGCTGAGGATGACACTGCAGCCGGTCGGTACTGTTGGGCCTTCATGCCCTGTTCTGGCGGCGTTTAGATTTTTTTTAAATAGAAGAATGTTCTATAATAATCGATGTTATGTAATTATAAATGCACTCTTTCTGAGGAGTGAATTTGTTCAATTGGCTTAATCTGCACTACTGGCCATTAAAATTGCTAACCCAGAAGAAATGCAGATGATAAACGGGTATTCATTGGAAAAATATATTATACTAGAACTGACATGTGATTACATTTTCACGCAATTTTGGTGCATAGATCCTGACAAATCAGTACCCAGAACAACCACCTCTGGCCGTAATACGGCCTTGATGCGCCTAGGCATTGAGTCAAACAGAGCTTGGATGGCGTCTATAGGTACAGCTGCCCATGCAGCATCAACACGATACCACAGTTCAGCAAGAGTAGTGACTGGCGTATTGTGACGAGCCAGTTGCACGGCCACCACTGAAAAGACGTTTTCAATTGGTGAGAGATCTGGAGAATGTGCTGGCCAGGACAGCAGTCGAACATTTTCTGTATCCAGAAAGGCCAGTACAGGACCTGCAACATGCGGTCGTACATTATCCTGCTGAAATGTAGGATTTCGCAGGGATCGAATGAAGAGTAAAGCCACGGGTCGTAACACATCTCAAACGTAACGTCCACTGTTCAAAGTGCCGTCAATGCGAGCAAGAGGTGACCGAGACGTGAAACCAATGGCACCCCATACCATCACGCCGGGTGATACGCCAGTATGGCGATGACGAATACACGCTTCCAATGTGCGTTCACCGCGATGTCGCCGAACATGGATGAGACCATCATGATACTGTAAACAGAACCTGGATTCATCAGAAAAAATTACGTTTTGCCATTCGTGCACCCAGGTTCGTCGTTGAGTACACCATCGCAGGCGCTCCTGTCTGTGATGCACCGTCAAGGGTAACCGTAGCCATGCTGCTGCAAACGTCATCCAAATGTTCGTGCAGATGGTTGTTGTCTTGCAAACGTCCCCATCTGTTGACTCAGGGATCGAGACGTGGCTGCACGATCCGTTACAGCCATACGGATAAGATGTCTGTCATCTCGACTGCTAGTGATACGAGGCCGTTGGGATCCAGCACGGCGTTCCGTATTACCCTCCTGAACCCACCGATTTCATATTCTGCTAACAGTCATTGGATCTCGACCAACGCGAGCAGCAATGTCGCGATACGATAACCCGCAGTCGCGATAGGCTACAATCCGACCTTTATCAAAGTCGAAAACGTGATGGTACGCATTTCTCCTCCTTACACGAGGCATCACAACAACGTTTCACCAGGCAATGCCGGTCAACTGCTGTCTGTGTATGAGAAATCGGTTGGAAACTTTCCTCCTGTCAGCACGTTGTAGGTGTCGCCACCGCCGCCAACCTTGTGTGAATGCTCTGTAAAGCTAATTATTTGCATATCACAGCATCTTCTTCCTGTCGGTTAAATTTCGCGTCTGTAGCACGTCATCTTCGTGGTGTAGTAATTTTAATGGCTAGTAGTGTACAAGACAGCTTCGCTACTGGCAGCAAGATGTTTCACAGTTCCTTATTTCAAAACTTTCGCATGTCATTTGTAAATATTCTGGTACTGAGTAGAAACAGCGGTGAAGTACGAGTAACCTTAGGGTGTTAGTAAAAAATGAGAATGGTGAAATTACTTTTATCTTATGCGGAGCACTATTGTAAATTTGTACAGCACTATTTGTAAGAGAACTTTTATAAGCCTGTGTCCCTATTGACTGCACAAGGTATTTTCATTTTTGCTTTATAACAGGTTCATGAATATTAAAGTTTTCGTTTTTGTATCCTACAGACAGAAACATATGACTAGTGTATGGACAAGGGAGGAAATGTGCGTTTTAATAGAACTAATGTAGGAATTCTACGCCCATACATTTCGCAAAAAAGTGTGATTTGCGAACCAGCTACTGACAACTGCCGCTCGACTGCGCAACGACGGCATACACCACATTGAGGCACACCTATCATATGCACAAGTCGCATCGTTTCTGAGCTCTCAGAAGCACGTTGGATTCGGCATTCTCAACGCTGATGTTCGGCAGCACAGTCCGTGTACCGTCGGCTTTCGGGTACGCGGCCGATCTCGAGAGTCCACAGGGTTCGGTGCAACTAGGAAACAGACGGCTGTGAGAAAGAGGAAATGACTGGCCACACACGGGTGCATTTTCTTCCTGAATCGTCGGCGCTCCTTTGGAAATCGTGGATGTTTAACATGCAAGAAGAGGGCGATCTTGGTCGTTTATAAAGAAAAATGTAATGTAAAATAATGGATTTAACTCAGTCATTCTTAATACAATAATGAACATAATACAAGGCACTTTTTATTGGTTTATACAATTGATCCTTTCCTTTTTCCGCTTCTTTCTAAAGTACGCCTTCCTCAACACTTTCCTGGAACTTTGTAGTGGTTGCTGGCTGCTATAGACTGGTGTTAATTTGAAGAGATGTGGCAAAATAATTACTTGTGCAGGCGATTCCTCTGTCTTCCTCGAATCCTCTGTTTCCCTGCAGGTGGTGAGGATTGTTATTCACCTACCTGTCGGCTGCTGTCCCGACCGTGGTCGGCAACCGAACTAATTCTCTTCTAACAGGGTCTCAGTTGATGGTAATTAGCACAGTGGACAGGGCAACAGAAGGAAGCTACAGCAAAGAGAAAATGCTTCTGTTCTCGTAAAAGCTACTCTATTATTCCTGCAATAACACGTGATAAATTGGCGAGGTAGCAAAATATACCAGTATGACTGTCAATTTACGAAAGCCAGGTCCTACTGTTTGTTGCTGCAGGACAAGAATATAAAATATAAAACATATTATCGTATGAAAAGTATTGGATTAAAACGGTCCAGTCCTTGAACTAAAAGAGGTAGCGAGGAGAGAAAAAACGGAGAACTTTGTTCACTAACATGATGGGTAACGGAAGCCCAGGCAGGGCACTTCGAACGACTATTCCTTTATCATTGCAAGTAACGCCAAGTCTGCCAAGTACTGAGTGATTAACAGCGAAACTACAACCGCTAATGAAGGTGAACTCGGAGATGAATTTTAATATATGCAGCCTCGCGAGTGGAACGGCTCATGGTGGCAAACGGTGCTCAAAGGATGCACGCCGACGCTAAGATAGAGGCTGGTCCAGAACTCTCGACTATCGAAACTGCTCGCCTCCGTTGAACTCGATCAACAAGCAACAACTCGGCGATCATTGAGTCTCCTGTCACTCTTGTGGCTGAGGAACCCTCGACACAATAAGCTTCTGCCGACAAGAAAAGGACCGCAGAGCCGACTTAACCCGTGCTGTGGTTACGGCCAGAGAACGCAACCCAAGGGTTGGGACTGCTGAAATGGCGGCAAGTTAACCGAATCTGATTTTGGTTTACTCTCAACAGCCAAAGAAACTGGTAGACACGCGTAATATCGTATAGGGCCTCCGCGAGCACGCAGAAGTGCCGCAACACGACGTGGCATGTACTCGACTAATATCTGAAGTAGTGCTGGAGGGAACTGGCACCATGAATCCTACAGGGCTGTCCATACATCCGTAAGAGCATGAGGAGGTGGAGATCTCTTCTGAACAGCACGTTACAAGGCATCCCAGATATGCTCACTAATGTTCATGTCTGGGGAGTTTGGTGGCCAGCGGAAGTCTTTAAACTGGGAAGAGTGTTCCTGGAGCCACTCTGTAGCAATTATGGACGTGTGGGGTGTCGCGTTGTCCTGGAATTTCTCCAGTCCGCTGGAATGCGCAATGGACATGAATGGATGAAAGTGATCAGAAAGCGTGCTTACGTACGTGGCAGCTGTCAGAGTCGTATCTAGACGTATCAGGGGTCCCATATCACTCCAACTACACACGCCCCACACCATTACAGAGCCTCCACCACCTTGCACAGTCCCCTGCTGACATGCAGCGTCTATGGGTTCATGAGGTTGTCTCCATACCCGTACACGTTCTTCCGCTCGATACAATTTGAATCTACTCGTCCGACCAGGCAACATGTTTCCTGTCATCATCATCCACAAACATTAAGAACAACAGCTCTTGCCTTATGCTATTCTGCAGGAGAGTATGCTAGCCCAGTGTGGTACAATTCAGTACACGCAAAGCAGGTTGATGAAGCCTTAAATGACAGTTGTAGGATTGTTATAGGCTGCCTAAGGCCAAACCCCATGGTCAGAGTTCAGTGTCTCGCTGGAATTGTTCCATGTGACATCAGAAGAGAGGTCGCCGCTAACATTGAGAGGCATAAATCAAATACAGTGACCTCACATCCACTCTTTGGACATCAACCTGTCAAGCCAAGATTGGAGTCCAGGAGGAGTTTCCTAACATCCTCACAGCCCTTAGAAGGATCAGCTACGGCTACCCAACTCACCAAGTGGAAAGAAAGATCCCAACACCTGTCAAACTGGATGACATCACAAGAATCCCTGCCGCCTGGACACATGGAGTAGTGCGTCATCTGGAAGTCCTTGAACAGACTACGGACCGAAGTCGCGAGATCGCGGGACAATCTCCTTAGATGGAACTTCCAACTGCCAACTACCAACACAACACTGTGCGGGTGCGGTGAATTGCAGACAACCCGGCATCTCTTCAAATGAAACTTATGCCCAACCAGCTGTAGCATGAAGGACTTAACGTCTGCAGCACCCAATGTTATCAAAGTTGCCCAATTCTGGGTGAATACTGTATAGTTTTCTTTGTATGTATTGCATGTGTGTTCATTTTAGTTTACCTCTGACACGAATAAAGAAAGAACAGTCCAATGTCGGTGCTGACAGGCCAGGCGAGGCGTAAAGCTTTGTGTCGTACAATTATCAAGAGTACACAAGTGGGCCTTCGGCTCTGAAACCTCTTATCAATGATGTTTCGTTGAACAGTTTGCACGCTGACACTTGTTGGTGGCCCAACATTGAAATATGCAACATTTTGCGAAGGATTTCATTTCAGTCGACGTTGGACCCGTTCTTGCAGGATCTTTTTCCGGCCGCTGCGGTGTCATAGATCTGATGTTTTACCGGATTCCTGATGCACGCGGTACACTCGTGAAATGGTCATACGGGAAAATCCCCACTTCATCGCTACCTCAGAAATGCTGTACCCCGTCGCTCGTGCGCCGACTATAACACCACGTTCAAACTCACTTAAATCTTGATAAGCAGCAGTGACAGACCTAACAACTGTGCCAGATCTTTGCTGTCTAATATAGGTGTTGCCGACCGCAGCGCCGTATTCTACCTGTTTACATATCTGTATCTGAATACACATTCCAAAGCAGTCTCTTTGGCGCTTCAGTGTAATTTACTGAGTGCGGTATCCCTTTGTCTCTGAGCAGAACTGTGCTGCAGTAGAAGCTGGTAGCACACATTCTGGCCAATCTACGACAAGTCGCCACTCTACAATTTAATTTGAAATTTTGTAGCTAAGTTTGTATTGGACTACAGTCCACAGTTGGAATATCTTCTAGAAACGTTTCAATCATATCTTCGTGCACCCTTTTTTTTCTCGTTCTTGTAAATTTCCTAGGTCATTTTCTACAGACAAGGCCTTTTGTGGCACAATTTTATAAGTTTTTCAATGTGGTCAGTGGTCCACTCGCTATTCTGGAGGCAACTATAACTTGCTGCCACGTGAAAGCCACAGGGAAACTCACGGACTTTCTGCACGTGGCCTCGCCCGTTGCTGCACAAAACGGCACATGTGGGCCCCGCTAACGAGGCCGGATCGGCTGTTACGAGAACTGCAGCTGACGGCCTCGAGGTATATTTCCCCACTAATGCACAGGCGGAGACTGCACGTGTTCCATTATCCGTTGGAAATAACCGTGACCCGTCCTTAGCATCCACTCGTGTGTGGCCAACTAGTGCAGCGTACTGATGATCGATATTCAAGTACTGGTCTGACGAGAGTTTTCCAAGTTTCTTCCCTTGTTGGTGGGCTACGGTCCCTGAGAATTCTTCAATAAATCTCAGTCCAGCATCTTTCGTATTCACGATTAATTTTATTTAGTCGTTCCGTTTCAAATCGTTCCATGTGCGTACTCCTAGTATTTTGTGGTAGTAACTGCTTCCAGTGATTGTTCTGCCACTTTGTAGTCTAACACATTTTTGTGTGTTTTTTTGTGTTTGTTTCGTATCTCCTCTTAGACCACTGGACCAATTTCAACCAAACTCCGTACACGTATACCTTGAAACATCCCCTTAGAAAGATTTATGAATTACTGTGGTGGTAAACCTCTTACGTTATTTGATTTTCAAACAGCTGAGCAAAACTGAACGTACTCAGACATTTCTCTTGGTTCAAATGGCTCTGAGCACTATGGGACTTAACATCTTAGGTCATCAGTCCCCTACAACTTAGAGCTACTTAAACCCAACTAACCTAAGGACATCACACACATCCATGCCCGAGGCAGGATTCTAACCTGCGACCGTAGCAGTCCCGCGGTTCCGGACTGCAGCGCCTAGAACCGCATGGCCACCGCGGCTGGCAGACATTTCTTTCTTTACTTATTCTGATCATCACTAAACTGACACACAATATTTTTAGCGCAACCCAATCTGACTTTCAATAATCCCTACAAAAGAATGACCATAACTAACAATAACTTATACCTTTCATGAATTACTTACTTCACGAAAATCTTCGTTACTCGAACTACTGCAATAACTACTGAAGGCACTAACTGCTGATAGGCATAGTTAGCAAATGAAAGATTTTGATAGAGAACGAACAATGTATGTACCTTAATAGAGTTCTAAAGTCATTTTATGTATATATATATATATATATATAGCCAGTCTTACAAACTTTTTCTGACAGACACACGTCCACATCGTCCGCTCCCAAAACTCTGCCATCTCTCTTCCCACATCCACCACTGCTGGCGGCTCACCTCCAACTGCGCAACGCTATGCGCTGTTCACATCCAACTGCCCAACACACACTACAATAGCAAATATTCCAACAATGCAAATTAGCCACAGACTGCACACAGCACAGTCAGTGATTTTCAAACAGAGTTGCTGCACAGCAGAAGTCGGCGCCTACATCTTCAGAACGTGCTGGAGATTTTAGAACTGGTAAAGAATTTTGCAGCTTTGGCTTTTTTTTTTACTGAATCTCTCAGCAGCACGTCCGCTCGCTTTGCTACGAGTCCACCTGGCTTGTTTCTCCAAGTGGCCCTATTTGAGCTCCCACTACTAGTCGCAATACTGCATTATAGTCGGGGGGAGTAATATTTGATTCATTAGGGCCTGAAGTCATTTTCGTCAATCTGTTGCACCACAGATAGTAGGAGCCCCTTGTTCTCGAGCCAACTCTTATTCTCATAACAGTTCTGTATATCCCTATCCTTTAACTTACTGTTTGTGTCGATAATCAAATGGTTCAAATGGCTCTGAGCACTAAGGGACTTAACTTCTGAGGTTCAAATGGCTCTGAGCACTATGCGACTTAACTTCTGAGGTCATCAGTCGCCTAGAACTTAGAACTAATTAAACCTAACTAACCTAAGGACATCACACACATCCATGCCCGAGGCAGGATTCGAACCCGCGACCGTAGCGGTCGCGCGGTTCCAGACTGTAGCGCCTAGAACGGCTCGGCCGGCTATGTCGATAATCATGTGCCTTTATGTTGTGATGTATAATAAATCTCACTGTAATATTTAATCCGCATATCATTTCGTAGATATATGCAGAATCCCATTTCCTGTTGTTTATTATGATAAAAGTTCTCTTTCGTTTTCTCTGAGTAGATTACGATATTTATTAAAAAAATGTTCAAATGTGTGTGAAATCTTATGGGACTTAACTGTAAGGTCATCAGTCCCTAAGCTTACACACTACTTAACCTAAATTATCCTAAGGACAAACACACACACCCATGCTCGAGGGAGGACTTGAACCTCCGCCGGGACCAGCCGCACAGTCCATGACTGCAGCGCCTCAGACCGCTCGGCTAATCCCGCGCGGCTTTTATTTATTAAATTATTGTGAGTGTGCACTCCTCATTTTACTAACTAGCAGGATCCACCATCATTTCCTTTCGTTACCGTTGTGCACATAATTAATTACTTGGTAGGTAAGGAGCCGGTCGAGTGCATGTCTTGTTCTCATACAAAATCCGTCAGAATTAAAGAGGTGCAAACTGTTCTCCACCCCAGCACCTAGCAAAGTTTCTGAGAATAACCTTCTCACGCAAATAGAAAAGTGTGGCGAGTGAATTTAACTTACACTGCGATGACGAAAGTCACGAGATTCCTCCTAATATCGTGTCGGAACTCCTTTTGCCCGGCGTAATGCGGCACCTGGACGTAGCATGGACTCAACAAGTTGTTGGAGGCCCCTGTAGAAATATGGAGCCATGCGACTTCTGCAGCCGTCCATAATTGTGCACCAACTGACCTTTCGATTATGTCCCATAAACGTTCGACCGGATTCATGTCGGGCGATCTGGTTGGCCAAATTATTCGCTCTTACTGCCCACAATGTTCTTCAAACCAATTGCGAACAATTGCAGTCCGGTGACATAGCGTAATGCCATCCATAAAAATTTGATCGTTGTTTGGGAATGAAGCCCAGGATCTCAAATTATCCGAACATAACATAAGAACCAGTTCATTTCATGTAAACATACCCCACACCATTATGGAGTCACGACCAGCTTGCACACTGCCTTGTTGACAGCTGGTGTCCATGGCTTCGCTGGGTCTCCGCCACACTCGAACCCAACCGTCAGCTGGAACTGGGATTCATCCGACAAGACCACGGTTTTCCAATCGTCTTAGGTGCAAGTGATGTGGTCAGCAACCGAGGAGAGGCGCTGCAGCCGATGTTGTGCTGTTAGAGAAAGACACACGTGTTGGTCGTCTGCTGCCCGAGCTCATTAACGCAAAAATTTCTCCGCACCGTCCTAAGGAATATGTTCCTCCTACGCCCCACATTGATTTCTACGATTGTTTCACGCATTGTGTAACTTGCCGGTTAGCGCTGACAGCTGTACACAAACTCCGCTGCGTTGTCCGTGGTGACATGTAATGCCTGAAATTTGGTATTCTCGGCACTTCTTGACACCGTTGATCTCAGAGTATTGAAATCTCTAACGATTTCCGAAATAGGATGTCCCATGCATCTACCTCCAACTACCATTCCGCGGTCAAAGTCTGTTAATTCGTTACAGATAATTTTGCTTGACACAGGTTTCTGAAGAAGAGAAATTTGTTAACATCGAGTATAGATTTAAGTGTCAGGAAGTCGTTTCTGAAAGCATATGTATGGAGTGTAGCCATGTATGGAAGTGAAACATGGACGATAAATAGTTTAGACAAGAGGAGAATAGAAGCTTTCGAAATGTGGTGCTACAGAAGAATGCTGAAGATTAGATGGGTAGGCCACATAACGAATGAGGAGGTACTGAATAGGATTGGGGAGAAGAGGAGTTTGTGGCACAACTTGACTAGAAGAAGGGATTGGTTGGTAGGACATGTTCTGAGGCATCAAGGGATCACAAATTTAGTATTGGAGGGCAGCGTGGAGGGTAAAAATCGTAGAGGGAGACCAAGAGATGAATACACTAAGCAGATTCAGAAGGATGTAGGTTGCAGTAGGTACTGGGAGATGAAGCAGCTTGCACAGGATAGAGTAGCATGGAGAGCTGCATCAAACCAGTCTCAGGACTGAAGACCACAACAACAACAGGCTGACAGGAACATATTTCAGTTGGTAAAGTGATGTTAGTTCGCGATTTTAACACAGGCATGACATTCGTCATTGATGATGGTTTTTATCACTTGAGGACGGCTGAGAACTTTGCCTAGACACGCCAACTGTTACTCTGCGGCAGTCTGTAACTGCTCCCTATACTATATCACATAGCATTTACAGGGGATAGGGAAAATAATGTGAACACCTGTACTTACTTGGTTCAAATCAAATGGTTCAAATGGCTCTAAGCACTATCGGACTTAACATCTGAGGTCATCAGTCCCCTAGACATAGAACTACTTAAACCTAAATAACCTCAGAACAACACACACATCCATGCCCGAGGCAGGATTCGAACCTCCGACCGTAACAGTCCCGCGGTTCCGGACTGAATCGCCTAGAACCGCTCGGCCACAGCGTCCGGCACTTACTTGGGAATAGTTTATTAATAAGGTGTTCGACCCCCATTTTCCAGTAATACAGCTGCGATTGTTCTTGGAATACAGTCATATAACGATTGTATAGTCTCCAGTGGAATGTTATGCCACTCTTCGATCAGAACTTCTAACTCCTGCAGTGTCGAGGGAGGTGGAAATCTGCCCCGGAGTCCGCCCTCCTATACCGCCCACAAGGGACTGTGCTGACAGGGAAGACGCTGCAGTTCAGTTGCATGCTCCTCATTCAACGATTGTATTGTCCTGGCTGTGCGATCGGGTGCGTTATCGTCCAGAAATATGGCTCACTGTCGGGGAACAACATCTGATCGTGAGGTACACCTGATCACCTGAAATGTTCACATAATTGTTGGCTGTAACACGGCCTTTGAGAGTAATGATGGGACCAGCAGAATACCATGATATAGCTGCCCATACCATCGCATTTCCACCTCCACACTTAACCGTTGGAATCAAGCAATCAGAATTGTAGGCTTCTTTTGGCGTTCTCCAGAAGTGAACCAGGGTCCATGTTGGAAATAACGAAAACGTTCACTCGTCGGACCATATGACGTGTTTTCACTGACCAGCCGTCCAGGATTTATGCTCCTGACACCATGTTTTACGCTTCTTTGCGTTGGTTGTCATCACTAATGGTTTCGGTATAGCAGCTCGATGAAGATGGCTATTGGTCTCTGCAGTCACTTTAGCCGCCGCAGTTTTGTGCTGTTTTGACGCAATTCGTGTTAGCGTACGATGATCTCTGTCATTTAGATTTGATTTGCGCCCACTATTACGTTTACACGATGATGCCTTTCCATGTTTCGTGTAGGCTGTCATGACTGTTGAAACACTTGCTCTTGAGACATTCAATAAGTTGGCTGTCTTGGTTACTGATGCTCCAACTAATCTGCCCTCTTCGGAACTCTGTTAGGTGTTTCATTGCACGTCGACCTCGGCCACTAAATGCAAACACGAAGTGCGCACTACTCGTAAACAACCTGCACTGAAGCCTAGACCGCACTGAACACGCACAGTCCAGCTCAACACATGCCTTACTTCCATTATTGACTATCAAACACGACCATACCATTACTACCACTGTTCTCATTATTTTTCCTATCCGCTGTATATACACAAGAAGATGCAATTTAAAAGTTGCGAAACCGGTTGTGGGTCTTATATAAATACAACTTTTCATTCAGTTTTATATTTGAATAGTTCTAACAACACCTGTTTTTAAACGTCTGTTGTACTGTATGAATCGTCAATCAGTCACCTATAAACATTAAATCCAGTCGTGCGGCTATAAACATGTCGGAAATCTTGTCACATGAATTACCTGAGAGCAAATGACAGCTCCGCTAATGCAATGCCATTTTACACCCTGTGTACGCGATACCGCCGCCATCTGTATGACTCTTCTCACAAGGGAACCCCCCTCAGATTTAGTTATAAGTTGGCACAGTGGATAGGCCTCAAAAAAATGAACACAGATCAATCGAGAAAACAGGAAGAAGTTGTGTGGAACCATGAAAAAACAAGCAAAATATACAAACTGAGTAGTTCATGCGCAAGATAGGCAACATCAAGGATAGTGTGAGGTTAGGAGCGCCGTGGTCCCGTGGTTAGCGTGAGCACCTACAGAACGAGAGGTACTTGGTTCAAATCTACCCTCGAGTGAAGAGTTTAATTTTTTGTTTTCAGATAATTATCAAAGTTCAGGCACTCACACATAATCAACTTCGGTCTCCAAAATTCCAGGACGTGTTCAGATTTGCTTGCACGTATGCAGGATTTGACGGTCTACACACGGAAAAATTTGAAAACGTTAGAAGCATATGTTTTGGCAGAACACAGGGAAAACTGCGACTGTGAAACTGTTGCATTCATTTGTTGCAGTTTATGTGACAAACTCTTATGTTTTCATCACTTTTTGGGAGTGATTATCACATCCACAAGAAAACCTAAATCGGGCAAGGTAGAAGAATCTTTTTACCCATTCGCCAAGTGTACAAGTTACGTGGGTCGACAACATATTCCTGTCATGTGAAGCACATGCCGTCACCAGTGTCGTATAGAATGTATCAGACGAGTTTTCCTGTGGAGGAATCGGTCGACCTATGACCTTGCGATCAAATTTTTTCTGTTCCCATTGGAGAGGCACGTCCTTTCGTCTACTAATCGCACGGTTTTGCGGTGCGGTCGCGAAAACACAGACACTGAACTTATTACAGTGGACAGAGACGTCAATGAACGAACGGACAGATCATAACTTTACGAAAATAAAGAATTAAAATTTTCACTTGAGGGAAGACTTCAACCAAGGACCTCTCGTTCCGCTGGTGCTCACACTAACCACGGGACCACGGCGCTCCTGCGCTAAAAATTAGTCTTGATGTTGCTTATGTTGCACATGGACTACTCAGTTTGTATATTTTGCTTTTTTTTCATAGTTCCACACAACTTCTTCCTGTTTTCTTGATTGATCTGTGTTCAGTTTTTCGAGGCCTATCCACTGTGCCAACTTATAACTAAATCTGAGGGGGGTGCGATGGGGAGGTTCCCTTGTCAGCTCTGTGTATGATGCGCGTAGATAACTGTCGTGTACAGCCGTTGTTGGTGTAGCAGCAATGCCGAGAACTGCCGGTTATACTCGATGGTAAAAAGTACACGTGAACTCGACAACGAACTTAAGTGATGTGTTTTCGGTTAAATGGGCCCAGCAGTACTTGCGTGTCGAGTCTCGTACGTACGGGAACAGTGAGTTTTGAGATGACGTAATAGGACCCTACTTTCCAGTTTAAAGCGAGTTTGCGGAGCTCATGTCTGATTTGTAGTTGATAGCAATCAAGCCGTGTCACAACTTCGTACTATGTGACACTCTGCGATGCCGATATTTCCTTGTTGAGAGGAACTAAAACGGTCTCGTGTTGCCGGAAGAACGGTCAGCAGGAAGTGGCTGACCAGTAAGTAAGATCGGTGCTCCCTGCCGTAAGACCCACATGGGTTTCCTTCTTCCTCGTCACGCGGTTCTGAGCTTCCTGGGTCTGCGTTTCCTTGCGTGCAGCTTGGCAAGCCGACTAATTCCGCTTCATTTTAAACCACTAATGAATCTATGTGTCTCGGCTGCTGCGTTCTGTTGCATTGTTTTTATTGTTTATTTTTTCCGATGCTGCGGTCGCGGGTTCGAATCCTGCCTCGGGCATGGATGTGTGTGATGTCCTTAGGTTAGTTAGGTTTAAGTAGTTCTAAGTTCTAGGGGACTGATGACCTCAGATGTTAAGTCCCATAGTGCTCAGAGCCATTTGAACAGTTTTTTTTTTCCGACAGTACGATTGTGGAAGGAAACTCGATCATGGCTGATGCCATTGAACTAAAGTGAGGCTCGTTTCTGGGTGAGAAATGGCCTGTTCAAGCCATTTCTTCTTCTATTACCTTTGTCGTTGCCCTTTTTGAAATCTGTGTGTTCTTGCTCTATCAAATACTTTCTTCAAAAATGTTCAAATGGCTGTGAGCACTATAGGACTTAACATCCGAGGTCATCAGTCCCCTAGACTTAGAACTACTTAAACCTAACCAACCTAAGGACATCACACACATCCATGCCCGAGGCAGGATTCGAACCTGCGACCGCAGCAGCAGCCCGTTTCCAGACTGAAGCACCTAGAACCGCTCCGTCGCAGCGGCCGGTTTTCTTTCTTCCTATTAGCTTAGTAGGTAGTCTCTTTCATACCGGCTCTAAATGTTTCAAATGGCTCTGTGAATTATGGGACTTAACATCTACGGTCATCAGTCCCCTAGAACTTAGAACTAATTAAGCCTAACTAACCTAAGGACATCACACAACACCCAGTCATCACGAGGTTCTAAATGATAAATGGTTACAACTTAATCGGTGGTGCAAGGGAAGTCAAGATGGACTATTTAATATACAAAACCTGTGGTCCATCAATCCGGTAAACAACGACAAACTGGCCTATTAAATCTAATTAAGCTAAGACGCATGCACGCCGCTCGAAATATTGAAAATCCTGTCGGTTTCGTATGTCACCAGCTTTCACTAACATTAGTAAATGAAAGAAAACAGCCTTTTGAACATGTACTGCGAAAACTAATTAAGTTTCCAACTCGATGTCAACTTAACCCTTACGAGCAGAGTACGTAGTCTCATGGAAGACCAGGGAATCAAAACGATTTAATCAATAATTTTACGCTGTTAAAATAACAAGAGTGTGGGATAAAATTTACACAAATGTGAGTTTTACGATTTCTATGTGCAAGACTAAGAGGGAGGACTAGGAGGACGAAAGGATATTCCATAACCTCGCGCGGTGCGCATACGCAGTGGCTTATTTAGGTGGCTTCTGTAGGCCAACTTGCAGCTGTTTCTCAGTTTCACAGTCCACAAATGTCTTATATCAAACAGTTCGTCTCGTCTTCCCTTACACTATAGTGGTATGGTGTAAGCAGTTGTCGTTTACACCTTGCACACACACTGCACAGAGACCAGAGTGCAGATATTAACGAAAGAAATGAATTTCCTGTATGAGTTGGCGATCATTGCGAATATTCTGTGAATAAATCCGTCTAGATCGCTTATTGAAATTTCCTTTATTTATTACGACGTTTCGGCTACTGCTATTATCAGATATCTGCAGTTATGATGAAAGGAACGTAAAGAGAGACGGGCGTTTGTTATAATTTGACAACATATAATTCATTTAAATCGTGGTTTATAATTTGACTTCGAACGTTTTTATTTTAAAAACGATCTGCCTTTTTGCTAAGCAACAAAATTATATATAAACAATAAAATAAAATTTGAAGGCAACATTCCCAACACTAGCGCCACCTGTCGACTAAAACTTACACCATTGTATAAAAAAATAAAAAATAAAACAAAATAAGCCAAAAACTCCGCCATTGCAAGTCCCAAGACCGGGGCCTTATCTCACAAGTGATGAGGAGGGAGGAGGGGTAGGAGTAACACCTTGTTAAAAAAAACCTGGGTACATCTGGCTCCGGATGTTAGCACCCTGTAAGGGCCCGTGCCTAGGGTTACTAGGTGAAACCTGGTCAACGGTCTCGAAGGTGGAAGAGGAATCTGATTCCCAACGGTGTAGAGAGCGGAGGAGCCTAGTGGAGTTAACCATGAATTAAAAATCAAATCAAAGTTCAAAAGCGACTGTTCTCAGATTGAGCGGACTTTGGTCAGCGTCTTTCTCCATGTAAGGGGCGGCTGTGAATAATCCTCTGGTGTTAACAACCTTGCCGCCCGGTGTGGCCGTACGGTTCTAGGCGCTTCAGTCTGGAACTGCGTGACCACTACGGTCGCAGGTTCGAATCCTGCCTCGGGCATGGATGTGTGTGATGTACTTAGGTTAGTTAGGTTTAAGTAGTTCTAAGTTCTAGGGGACTGATGACCACAGATGTTAAGTCCCATTGTGCTCAGAGCCGTTTGAACCATTTTGTTAACAACCTCGGTTGTAAAAAATAGGTGGCTCTAGAAATCACCCTCAGAACTCAAAGAATTATCAATCATGGAAAAGTGTGATGTGAAACTAATTACCCCAGGTGGTCAATCCACCGCACATAAGTGCGCAAGCAGACATTCGGATTCTGGGGAGTCTGAAACGTCACGCAAAGACGAATCGGAGCGTCTTGGAACCTCAAACAAAACAAAATAGAAGAAAGCGAATTACTTAGCAACTTTTAATGCAATTTCACTTTTGAAAGTGGGGAAACAGGACTTTCACGGACACATTAAATAAGATAGAATCATCATTACTGCTGTGCAAGAGACCAGGTTCTTCGATGAGGGCAGTTTTGTATCGAGAGGATTCAGGATACTTACGGGGAAGATGGGGACAAGAGTTATGAAAAATATTCCCCACCTTGGGACAGGTTTCGTAATTGACAAGAAAGTATTAGGCTCCGTTATAAGCTTTGAGTCTGCCTCTGCAAGGCTATGCACACTCACGTTAAAGTCGACCAACAAAGTATATGCCGTTGTAAATGTTCATGCCCCTATAAACATTGATAACAAAAAGAATAAAGCGAAGGTGGAGCTATTCTGGGACAAACTAGATGAGACGATCCGAAAGATACCCGAAAAACATTACGTCACTTTATAGGGGATTTTAACGCCCAAGTGGGGAGAGAGAAAAGGTTCAGGCATATAATGGGGAGATACCCGGCACATAACAGAACGCACCAAAATGGTATCAGGCTCATCGAATTATGTCAGGTGCACAGTTTTGTCCTGAAATATACTAGCTTTAAGAAATTGCCAAGAAATCAGAAGACCTGGATTTCACCTAACCCTTTCCTGGAGAATTACAGTTACATCATGTTGCTATGAAATGGAAATTTCAGGAGGAAATCCAATCTCAGAGGGCCCAACCTCGACTCTGACCACTACCTATCTAAACTGAAACTGAAGATAATCTCCAAGAGCAATTTTCATAGGAGGAGGAGATGAGATCCAGAGAAAATAAAGGAGAAGAAGGAGGAATGTGGTAAGCTAACCAGCGACCGAGAAGACCAGGACCGGAAGAAGATCGAGAAGCGTCTTATAACCAAGGCAGAGCAGCTGTTACCAAGATGAAGAAGCACATATGGTGGAACGATGAGTATGGTAGACTACTTGATCTGAGGAAAAATGTGTGGCACATCTGGCAAACCAAAAGGACGAGAGTGCCTGGCAGCACTTTGTGGAAACTAGAAAGATGGTGTCCAAGGAGATAAAGAAAGTTAAGATGGCACAAGAAGACCAACTGCTCAGGACGACTTTGCTAGGAACAACACGAGAAATTACTATTGGATCTTCAGGGAGAAGGTAAACAGATATGACCCCCCAACTCTCCAACTTCAGGAAAAAAAAGGGAAAATGGCGTATAGTAGTAGGAGCAACTGTAAGATACTAGCAGAATACTTCAAGTAACTTCTGCTGAGCGGTAGTAGGCGCTTCAGTCCAAAACCGCGCTGCTGCTACGGATGCAGGTTCGAATCCTGCCTCGGGCATGGATGTGTGTGATGTCCTTATGTTAGTTAGGTTTAAGTAGAAGTAAAGCCGTGAGGACCGGGCGTGAGTCGTGCTTCGGTAGCTCAGATGGTAGAGCACTTGCACGCGAAAGGCAAAGGTCCCGAGTTCGAGTCTCGGTCGGGCACACAGTTTTAATCTGCCAGGAAGTTTCATAGGTTTAAGTAGTTCTAAGTTCTGGGGCACTGATGACCTCAGATGTTAAGTCCCATAGTGCTCAGAGCCATTTGAACCAAGTAACTTCTAAACTGCGAGGAAACACATCAAATGATGGCGTTCGATGGTGCACTGAATTCATCCCCCAAACCAGACTCTAAACCCCCATTTGTAAGAGAGACCCAGGCAACACTAAATCATATGGAAAATTTCAAGGCATCAGGGGAAAATCAGATAACTGTCGGATTATAGAAGTATGATAGCAAAAATGCAATTGTCTTACTCCAGAAAGTTTTTGAGGAGATATGAAAGAAAGGGATCATTCCAGAGGAATGGAAAATGGCCCTGATACACCATATTCACAAAAAGGGTCCTAAATCTGGTCCCAACAACTATAGAGGGATTTCCCTGGTGGATGTGACCTACAAGATATTCTCCAGAGCCGGCCGAAGTGGCCGTGCGGTTAAAGGCGCTGCAGTCTGGAACCGCAAGACCGCTACGGTCGCAGGCTCGAATCCTGCCTCGGGCATGGATGTTTGTGATGTCCTTAGGTTAGTTAGGTTTAACTAGTTCTAAGTTCTAGGGGACTAATGTCCTCAGCAGTTGAGTCCCATAGTGCTCAGAGCCATTTGAACCATATTCTCCAGAGCTTTACTAGAAAGAGCAGAATCTCAGTTGGATTGCCAAATTGGGAAGTATCAAGCAGGGTTTAGGAAAGGAGGATCCTGCCCTGAACAGATTTTAAACCTCAGAAACATTTTAGCATATCAGAAGCAGAGGGCGAAACCATATATAGTGACTGTTGTAGACTTCCAAAAGCTTACGACTCCATAGACAGAGCGTCGTTTTTCAATATTTTGGAGGAGTTTAGCTTGGACAGTAGAACTCTAAACATCATCAAGGAGACGCTCAGGAAAAGGTCCTTTCAAGTCAGATTCATGGGTGAACTATCGGAACCTTTCGAGATCAGAACAGGGGTCCGACAAGGGGATGGTCTCTCACCCCTGCTGTTTAACTGTGCACTCGAAAAAGTTGCGAGGGAATGGAATGCAAGAACGAGAGGCGGAATAAGACTTGGAACAAAAAACAAAGGAATCACGATTAAGTGTTTGGGCGCTGCTCGCGGAAACGGGGGAGGAAGCTGAAGAACATATCGCCGAGTTACAACTTACGAAAAAACGAAGATTATGACGAATATACTCGTAAGAGAATTAAAGTAGGAGCTCAAAAAATAGAGGTGGTTAGGAGCTTCAAGTACCTAGGGGAAGGGACTGAATGGAACAAACTTGAAGGGAAAGCAATGGAAGGAAGAAGGACCAACATAGAACTAGCTTTCCAGAAAACCAAAAACACATACAATAAGAAAGCCCTCTCTTAGAACGCCAGAATAAGGCATTATAACACAGTAATTTATAAAGCCGGAGGCGCTCTATGCAGCAGAGACACTAGTCATGGGGAGGAAAGGGCAAATGGAGAAACTGGAAATAAGGGAGAGGAAAACTTTGAGGAAGATCATGGGTCCCAAATTTCAAAATAATAAACAAGTTTTCTTTAGAAACGAAGCCCTCTATGCAAAGCCGGAAAGACTCTCTGGAACGATGAGGAAAATGAGGATTGATTTCTACAGACACGCACTCCGAATGAATCCCAAGACTAACTAAACAAGTCTTTGACTTGTTTTACAAAAAAAAAAAAAGACTTAACACAATTGGTTTTAGGAATTGGAAAAGGATTTGAAAGAACTGCAGATTACCGAAGTCATGTTAAAGAAGGGTACAGCCAAGACCGTGACCAAAGACAAAACTAAGAAGTACCAAGTTTAGATCAACACCCGGAAACAAATTCAGATGTCAGAGGAGGAAAGAAAGAAGAGATCAGATAGAATGAACAACTATTGCGAGAAAAAGAGAGCACAAGCATCTAAGAAGTGATTGATCTGACGTACCCCAAAGATGGGTGATTCGAAGTGAAAAAAAAAGCCAATGGAGTTACTTGACGTCTTGATTACGCACAGGTGTTATTACTGACACAGAACCTTTTTTTATAAGTTCTAATCTCTCTGGTGAATGTGCCTTTAAAAACATTTTTTTTACCTTTTAACTTATTATCTTTTGTTAGCTTGTTGTTGTATAAGCAACGCCTGTCTCTTTTTATGCTAGACTAGCGTGTAGACCTGTATCAAAGCAGTCTTCGGACTGAAGACCAAACAACAGCGGCAACAACATGCTTGATAGTCATCTTCAAATTGAAGCTCTTCTGTCCGTGTTTGTCAGAAAATAGGCCTTCACAGTGAAGATAATGGAGACGCCGGTAAAAGTAAGTGAAATATATTGCAAACACCCACACACACACACACACAACACACACACACACACACACACACACACACACACGGACAGAGAGAGAGAGAGAGAGAATAGTCCACACAGTGTTAGTTAACGGTAGGCATAACCTTAACAAGCCCAGTCGTAAATTTTTGAATTGAATAACTGTTCTACATCAAGGTCTATATGTCTATAGATGATAAACTGTGAAACAAAACAACTACATTGAATTACATAAAACTCAGGAAATCCAAAGAATGTGGTAACAAGGTATACATGCAAAATCTTGTCAATTTTTCGGATATATAAATACTGACTCTATAAACTCAAATTTATATGTGTACCATTAGTAAAAAGCATTTTTCCTGTTTCATAGAAAATGAAATAAAACTCGCTGATGATGCTATAACTTCAGTGAAACATCTCTGGGGAATAAAAAGAAAAAAAAAATTAAATGGTGTTTTGCTCAGGCGAATCCTCTCAAAAAGCAAATCTATATGGTTATTAGTATTCTGATCGTTTTAAGCAATCACGATCTATCTTTCGAAAAGTTATAAAATAATCGAAAACCTGGAAGACTAAAGAATAAACCACACCAACGGGAAAGCACAGCAACTGATGAGGAAAATGATACTAACATTTTGGCTGCGGTAACACACAACCCATAACCCACAGGCCACTACGAGGCATCTCTATCGTGCGACTGGAATTAGCCATAGGAGTATTCGCCGAATACTACGTTCCTTCACCTTTATAGAATTCATTTCTCCAACAGCTTCATGTAAAGATTTCCGGAATCGATTACAGTTCTCTGAATGCTGTGTAGGAAAACTGCAAAGTGATACGTTACTATACAACACTTTGTTTACGGACGAAGAATCGTTTACAAACCTTAGGTGACTCAAGCTTCCCTGTGTGCATTAGCGGTCAGTAGAAAACCACACTATCTGAGAGAAGTGGATACACACGACCTTGGTCTGTCAACGTGTGGCGCGGTCTTTTCAAGAGCAGCATCACTGGTCCTTATTTTAATGCTGTTGCTCTAAATAACTACAAGTGTCTACAGTACCTTATTGACACGCTGCTGTAGGTATCGGAAAACATCCCGCTGGACACAGTACGCGAAAGAACATGCCCCCCTTCTAAGAGCCGTGTACCCCAAGTTTCTAGAGGAACGAAAGGTTCCAAATGATTGGAAAAGAGCACAGGTAGTCCCAGTTTTCAAGAAGGGTCGTCGAGCAGATGCGCAAAACTATAGGTCTATATCTCTGACATCGATCTGTTGTAGAATTTTAGAACATGTTTTTTGCTCGCGTATCATGTCATTTCTGGAAACCCAGAATCTACTCTGTGTGAATCAACATTGATTCCGGAAAGAGCGATCGTATGAGACCCAACTCGCTTTATTTGTTCATGAGATCCAGAAAATATTAGATACAGGCTCCCAGGTAGATGCCATTTTCCTTGACTTCCGGAAGGCGTTCGATACAGTTCTGCACTGTCGCCTGATAAACAAAGTAAGAGCCTACAGAACATCAGACCAGTTGTGTGGCTGCATTGAAGAGTTTCTAGCAAACAGAACACAGCATGTTGTTATCAATGGAGAGACGTCTACAGATGTTAAAGTAACCTTTGGCGTGCCACAGGGGGGTGTTATGGGACCGTTGCTTTTCACAATATACATAAATGACCTAGTAGATAGTGTCAGAAGTTCCATGCGGCTTTTTGCGGGTGATGCCGTAGTATACAGAGAAGTTGCAGCATTAGAAAATTGCAGCGAAATGCAAGCAGATCTGCGGCGAATAGGCACTTGGTGCAGGGAGTGGCAACTGACCCTTTAACATCGACAAATGTAATGTACTGCGAATACATAGAAAGAAGGATCCTTTATTGTATGTTTATATGATAGCGGAGCAAACACAGGTAGCAGTTACTTCTGTAAAATATCTGGGAGTACGCGTACGGAACGATTTGAAGTGGAATGATCATATAAAATTAATTGTTGGTAAGGCGGGTACCAGGTTGAGATTCACTGGGAGAGTCCTTAGAAAATGTAGTCCACCAACAAAGGAGGTGGCTTACAAAACACTCGTTCGCCCTATACTTGAGTACTGCTCATCAGTGTGGGATCGGTACCAGGTCAGGTTGACAGAGGAGATAGAAAAGATCCGAAGAAGAGCGATGCGTTTCGCCACAGGGTTATTTGGTAAGCGTGATAGCGTTACGGAGATGTCTAGCAAACTCAAGTGGCAGACTCTGCAAGAGAGGCGCTCTGCATCGCGGTGTAGCTTGCTCGCCAGGTTTCTAGAAGGTGCGTTTCTGGATGAGGTATCGAATATATTGCTTCCCCCTACTTATACCTCCCGAGGAGATCACGAAAGTGAAATTAGAGAGATTCGAGCGCGCACGGAGGCTTTCCGGCTATCGTTCTTCCCGCGAACCATACGCGACTGGAACAGGAAAGGAAGGTAATGACAGTGGCACGTAAAGTGCCCGCAGCCATTCACCGTTGAGTGGCTTGCGGAGAATACATGTAGATGTAGATGTAGACATAAGGAAGTCGATGAAGTACTAACATGACGGATGTCCTACCCATTCCACACAGACATTATTACAGACCTTAATAGCACATTTGGAGACCATTGTCTCTGGCGTTCAGGAGAATGGCCTGCACACTCAGCAGGTGAAAATTCAAATAACATATCTACAAGGAAACACCGACGAATGCCGAAGATATGACACTCCGCGTTACAAGTCCTCTAAAATATTAAAGTCCTTTCATTGTGCCTCTGAGTGATGCCTACGAAGAGTCAAGAACTGGCCTACGATGACGAGGGAGCCGAAATCTCGAAGACGAGGGACGAACGCTGCAGCTTGCTGACTCGGTGGCAGCGTGACCGTACACGGCTCGGTGCACTTAACGAGAACCGTCCGCTGTAGCTCACTGCTCCGGTATTTAACGAGGCGTCGACCAATCGCTGTCCACACTCGTGATGCCAATTGGTTGGCAGCTGCGGCCGGCGGCGAACATGGTATAATTGGTACTGCCAATCCATACAGCTGCTGCGCTTTGAGTGTTTCGAGAGCTGCTTATCGATTGTGGTACGGTATTTTCTGCAGCCTTGAGTACCGCCACCATAACTGTCTGTACTGCGATAAGTCTAGACGAAAATCAGCGTACAATACCGGGTGTTTGAAAACGAATATCGGGATTTTAAGGTTTTGCAGGTATTATTACATTCAATACAAATTACTCCAGTCTGCTCTGGTCTGGTACTCCAACACTTTGTTTGTTCTGTTATGTTTACGGCGCAAAAAAACAGTTAGGGTCATAGGCACCCAAGTCAAACCGAGAGAACACGAACACAAAATGGAGTTAAAGAACTATGCGTCAGTTCCAATGGACAGAAAAGGAGACAGCTAAAAACAGGTAGGTGGAAAAAGAGCTAAAAACACATCATACATTAACTGATCTCTAAAACTGAAAATATTGCTGCGGCGGATAAAAAGTAAAACGCGGTCGACAGCCCGCGCGTCATTCGCTAAAACGGCTGATAAATCAGGCGGTAAACCCAAGCTGGAAGGTAAATTCTTAAAAAAAAGAGCACTCCAACTGGAAGTGGCGGACAGTTAAAATTTGCGCGCAGTGTGGAGAAAGTGGTGGGGTAGCGCCAGTGAGCAAATGACGATGGCTAAAAAGGGCCAATAGGAGCTTGTCCAAGGCGCTGGGCAGTGGTTCCATGTTCCAAGTAAAAGACAGTCCCTGTTGCGATATTTATTCATTAATAATGCGTTTCGTGCTCTTAGCGTATCACCAGATAAATCTAAAAAAGCAGCCTGACTACGCATTAATCAGAATTAAAAGCCATCATTAAAACCATGAAAAAAAAAACGGTTGAAGCGAAAACGCAAACGTCAAACTGAAGACAAAAATCCAAAAAAGTATTCAGTTTGACGACTGCGTTTTTGCTTCAGTCGTTTTCTCCATTGCTTTAATACTGTCTAGGGTGACTACCACTATGGCTTTTAATTCTGGGTAATGCGACCTCCACTGCCTTTTTAAGTTAATCCGATGATGCGGTAAGAGCGTGAAACCTTAATCAGCATGTCTGAAGTACACTACTGGCCATTAAAATTGCTTCACCACGAAGATGACGTGCTGCAGACGCGAAATTTAACCGACAGGAAGAAGATGCTGTGATATGCAAATGATTAGCTTTTCAGAGCATTCACACAAGTTTGGCGCCGGTGGCGACACCTACAACGTGTTGACACGAGGAAAGTTTCCAACCGATTTCTCATACACAGACAGCAGTTGACCGGCGTTACCTGGTGAAACGTTGTTGTGATGCCTCGTGTAATTAGGACAAATGCGTACCATCACCTTTCCGACTTCGATAAAGGTCGGATTGTAGCCTTTCGCGATTGCGGTTTATCGTATCGCAACATTGCTGCTCGCGTTGGTCGAGATCCGATGACTGTTAGCAGAATATGGAATCGGTTGGTTCAGGAGGGTAATGCGGAACGCCGTGCTGGATCCCAACGGCCTCATATCTCTAGCAGTCGAGATGACAGGCATCTTGTCCGCATGGCTGTAACGCATCGTACAGCCACGTCTCGATCCCTGAGTCAACAGATGGGGACGTTTGCAAGACAACAACCATCTGCACCAACAGTTCGACGACGTTTGCAGCAGCATGTACTATCAATTCGCAGACCATGGTTGCGGTTACCCTTGACGCTGCATCACAGACAGGAGCGCTTGCGATGGTGTACTCAACGAAGAACCTAGGTGTAAGAATAGCAAAACGTAATTTTTTCCGATGAATCCAGGTTCTGTTTACAGCATCATGATGGTCGCATCCGTGTTTGGTGACATCGCGGTGAACGCACATTGGAAGCGTGTATTCGTCATCGCCATACAGGCGTATCACCCGGCGTGATGGTATGGGGTGCCATTGGTTACATGTCTCGGTCACCTCTTGTTCGCATTGACCGCACTTTGAACAGTAGACGTTACATTTCAGATGTGTTACGACCCGTGGCTCTACCCTCCATTCGATCCCTGCGAAACCCTACATTTCAGCAGGATAATGTACGAACGCATGTTGCCGGGCCTGTACGTTATTACGGCCAGAGGTGGTTGTTCTGGGTACTGATTTCTCAGGATCTATGCACCCAAATTGCGTGAAAATGTAATCACATGTCAGTTCTAGTGTAAAATATCTGTCCAATGAATGCCCGTTTATTATCTGCGTTTCTTCTTGATGTAGCAATTTTAATGACCAGTAGTGTACTTGTTGCAACAGCCGCTTCATTACTGTTTCGTAAGACGGGTAGATCAGCTGGTAGTGGAGACAAATACACATGATCCTTTATGAATCCCCCAAAGGTAAAAATCGCGTAGCGTCAAATTGGAACACGGAGCCCACGCGAAACAATCTCTGTCATGTAGCCCCTGGCGCCCAGTTCGCGTACATTTGTCATTTAAACAGTCGCGTACTGAGTTACGCCAGTGAGGCGGTACACCACCTTGCTGTCTCATAAAGTTAAGTGTTTCAGCTTCTTACATTTCAGGAAAGAGCCATAGTTTTAGTGCATCGAGATAAGAAACCCCAGTTGCAGTTGCTTCACCAAATGAGAAAGGCCGATAAAGTTTCCGCCGGGGTATGACATGAAAAACATTCACTTTAGAGGTGGCTCGTTACAATTGTACCACCTCGTTCGGATCTTCTGATCCCCAAGCGCGCACATTATTTGTGTCCGTATTTCCACTTACGTGCAATGTCAATTTATCACGGACGACGACGCGATCCAGAGATTCTCCATCGTCATGCAGCAACATTTTGTTTGTAAATTTGGCACGGAAACCTTAATCTGTAGGCCTTACAACTTGTAACAGTAGCTACGATAAGGGCATAGTTGTGAATGTCTCCTTAAAAGTCTGCACACAGCCTTCATTGGCATTGCTAATTCACTACTAGCCTTCCAAACTGATTTCTTGGGGCTACGTGTGAAAGACTCTCTCACTCATTCAACACGTTTTTCAGTCACTCTTGGTCGTCACTTACTTTTCTCTTTCCAGACACAGTTGGTGTCTTAAAGCTGGTTTTGCGAACTACAGTTGTTTTTGTCACTTGGGGGAATGCATTGGAGATTAGGACAGAACACATTCTAGTAACAGATTCAGCCCTTGCAAGCTACAAAACAGAAAAACCTTTCTGTTCACTAGTCGCCATCCTTGCTACTAGCACTTTCTGACGAAAGACACAGGAAACAGAGCAGGTGCACAGGTATACAAACAAAACTGTTCGAGGTACTCTTTTATTTGATGTATCATTTGTAATTGTAAGTTGATGTTAATAAATGCTACAAAGTCTTAAAACTGCGATATTCATTTTGAAACAACCGGTATTGTCTGACTGGAATAGCTTCATAGCATGTACCAATGCTCAAGGTCAAATCGCCACCTGGTGTTTAAGCGGCGACTCAAAGGTCTCAGCGCAGAGGTTCAAAACAAATATTCGTAGCTAGATGGTGCTATGTTGAATTGCACCATTGCAGCAGAGTCACGGATGACTACTGGCTGGACTAGTTTTTGTTTTATGTTCCAGGAACACACGTTTTCAAATTTTTTGAACTGCTTGTAGCCAAGAGAGCAATTACCCATGTGTTGTGACATTCGGTTGTGCTCAATGTAGACGTTCATCCAGGTTTTCGCCGTCAGGTTTTAAAGAGTGTAAGGGGATCGGCTTCATGAAAATATTCATTAACAGATTTGGAGATATAAGACTGAACTTTCACTTTTATCAGTTTAGCTTGAGGCCAGAATTTTGAGTCAGTCTTGATACTGAAAAGTCATCAATCATACCTGATAACAATATCATTCTTAGAGCTGGTCATTACAGCTGCGTGTCGTCAGTAAGTAAGTGATTTTGAAGGACAGTTCCCACTGACATACTTGTTGACAAATCACAACTACATTGTCAATGAAAAACACACGATACTGGTGTAATGTTCTACAATATTCATTATTTTACAAATGGGTTGTCGGCTATTACGCCATCGCCAGATACAAAGATATATACGTGTGGCTCCAAAATTTTTGTGGGATCAAAAATTTTAAAATTGTGCAGCTACAGAATATCTCAGTTGGTTCCAAAGACGAGAACTGTTAATGGTTGTCTATAACGGAAGGGGTTATGTCAGTAAAAATGCGACGTGAAATATTTAAGTTAGATAAAATATAGGACACATGCAATAGTGAACTAAATGACAAATGTAGGAGGAAAAGTAAGTGAGCAATGTATAATAAAATTTGGTGACATGTGTATGACTGAATAAGATAATGTTGTCTTTAAAAGCTGCAGTATTACATACCAGTACAATATAACAAGTGAGACTAAACAGGTAAATAAACCAGTGGTGATTATACAAGGTAAAATACTTTTAACGGGGC
The DNA here is from genome assembly GCF_021461385.2 of Schistocerca piceifrons. Lineage (NCBI taxonomy): Eukaryota > Metazoa > Arthropoda > Insecta > Orthoptera > Acrididae > Schistocerca > Schistocerca piceifrons. The sequence goes on from NC_060139.1 coordinate 945,240,096, forward strand.
AAGTGAAACTACAGTAACTGAAATAAAGGGAAAAAATGGGGCAAGTGAATGGAATGGATGACTTACCACGTTTGAATGCCATTATTAGCAGTATCTGCAGTTAGAAGTGGCGAGTAAGCGGATTGTGTCTGATTATCCAGTACTAGGCACGGACAAACGGAGTCATATTTATCAATTTCCATTACTTTCCTTCCGTTGTGGATGTTACGTAAGACTTCATATTTGCTACTTTTAACTGTGGTCTTCTTTAAACAGGCTGTCTGTAAAAACAATATCTCATCTTCTGGGTGTCTAACTTTTATGGTGTTCCTTCAAGCGGGTGGATGTTGCCCCGGCAGACTAGCCTGTATACAGAATGCCCCCTCCCCGCCCCCCCCCCCCAAAAAAAAGACAACGCTTAGTGTGTTGTGGGAGGGAGGCAAACTCATCGGTTTTCAAGAAGAAACTCACATCCACAAATGCATAGCTTGGACGGTGGAGAGCGTCGAAGTCTGAGATGGTTATGCGTTCCACAGTGTCAGTAAACCCAGAATGAGTAGCACGTCGCACTGCCTACATTACAAACTGGCTTAGAACTGCGTACCCCCTACGTCAACGCAGAGCCTAAATCGGCGATGTTGAGTCTCACGCACATGAGCCAATGTGAGCGGTTGGCTTTGAAGTATTTCAGTCGCTCCGTGGACTCGAGCAATAAGGTCTTCCGCTGACGTTACAGGTGTGCCATACTACCCCAGAGAAAATAAACGAAAGGTGTCAGACCAGGCGACCGTGTTGGCTATGGAACTGGTACACCCCTACCTGTCCATCGACTGGGGCATGTGACATTGAGGTAATTCCGCACGTCGACATCAAATTGTGAAGGAACTGTGTCGTGCTGTGGCCACATGTCAGTCCCAACATTTTGTAACACTACACCCAGAAGAATAGGCAAAATATCTCTAATAAATGTGAGGCAGACAGTAGTAATAGTTTCAAAAACAATTTGAAATCATATCTCCTTGACAACTCCTCCTATACCATAGATGAATTCTGCAATAGCAATAAATAGATCTATAGGTATAATATATGCAGTTTGTACCATTTAAGAGAATGGAGTAGGTAATAAAAATTTTAAGCTTAAAAAAAAAAGAACCTTGACTCATGTGTGCATTTCTTATGCACTTCACATGTTCCACAACATAGCAGTCATCGTGAGATTGCTGAATGGAACACGTAACTAACTAACTGACATGTTGTTGTTGTGGTCTTCAGTCCAGAGACTGGTTTGATGCAGCTCACCATGCTACTCTATCCTGTGCAAGATTCTTCATCTCCCAGTACCTACTGCAACCTACATTTTCTGAATCTGTTTAGTGTATTCATCTCTTGGTCTCCCTCTACGACTTTTACCTTCCACGCTGCCCTCCAATGCTAAATTTGTGATCCCTTGATGCCTCAGAACATGTCCTACCAACCGATCCCTTCTTCTTGTCAGGTTGTGCCACAAACTCCTCCCCAATTCTATTCAGTACCTCCTCATTAGTTATGTGATCTACCCACCAAATCTTCAGCATTCTTCTGTAGCACCACATTTCAAAAGCTTCTATTCTCTTCTTGACCAAACTATTTATCGTCCATGTTTCACTTCCATGCATGGCTACACTCCATACAAATACTTTCAGAAACGAGTTCCTCACACTTAAGTATATGCTCAACGTTAACAAATTTCTCTTCTTCAGAAATGCTTTCCTTGCCATTGCCAGTCTACATTTTATATCCTCTCTACTTCGACCATCATCAGTTATTTTGCTCCCCAAATACCAAAACTCCCTTACTCATTTCCTAATATAATTCCCTCAGCATCACCCGACTTCATTCGACTACATTCCATTAGCCTCGTTTTGTTTTTGTTGATGTTCATCTTATATCCTCCTTTCGAGACACTGTCCATTCCGTTCAACAGCTCTTCCAAGTCCTTTACTCTCTCTGACAGAATTACAATGTCATCGGCGAACCTCAAAGTTTTTATTTCTTCTCCATGAATTTTAATACCTACTCCGAATTTTTCTTTTGTTCCCTTTACTGCTTGCTCAGTATACTGATTGAATAACATCGGGGAGAGGATACAACCCTGTCTCACTCCCTTCCCAACCACTGCTTCCCTTTCGTGCCCCTCGACTCTTATAACTGTCATCTGGTTTCTGTACAAATTATAAATAGCCTTTCGCTCATTGTATTTTACCCCTGCCAACTTTATAATTTGAAAGAGAGTATTCCAGTCAACATTGTCAAAAGCTTTCTCTACGTCTACAAATGCTAGGAACGTAGGTTTGTCTTTCTTTAATCTTTCTTCTAAGATAAGTCGTAGGGTCAGTATTGCTTCACGTGTTCCAATATTTCTACGGAATCCAAACTGATCTTCCCCGAAGTCGGTTCTACCAGCATTTCCTATCTTCTGTAAAGAATTCGCGTTAGTATTTTGCAGCCGTGACTTATTAAACTGATAGTTCGGTAATTTTCACATCTGTCAACACCTTCTTTCTTTGGGATTGGAATTATTATATTCTTCTTGAAGTCTGTCTCATACATCTTGCTCACCAGATGGTAGAGTTTTGTCAGGACTGGCACTCCCAAGGCCGTCAGTAGTTCTAATGGAATGTTGTCTACTCCGGGGGCCTTGTTTCGGCTCAGGTCTTTCACTGCTCTGTCAAACTCTTCACGCAGTATCATATCTCCTATTTCATCTTTATCTACGTCCTCTTCCATTTCCATAAAATTGTCCTCAAGTACATCACCCTTGTATAGACCCTCTATATACTCCTTCCACGTTTCTGCATTCCCTTCTTTGCTTAGAACTGGGTTTCCATCTGAGCTCTTGATATTCATACAGGTGGTTCTCTTTTCTCCAAAGGTCTCTTTAATTTTCCTGTAGGCAGTATCTATCTTATCCCTAGTGAGGTAAGCCTGTACATCCTTACATTTCTCCTCTGGCCATCCCTGCTTACCCATTTTGCACTTCCTGTCGATGTCATTTTTGTATTCCATTTTTCTTGCTTCATTTACTGCAGTTTTATATTTTCTCCTTTCATCAATTAAATTCAATATTTCTTCTGTTACCAAAGGATTTCTACTAGCCCTCGTCTTTTTATCTACTTGATCCTCTACTGCCTTCACTACTTCATCCCTCAAAGCTACTCGCTCTTCTTCCACTGTATTTCTTTCCCCATTCCTATCAATAGTTTCCTTATGCTCTCCCTGAAACTCTGTAAAACCTCTGGTTCTTTCAGTTTATCCAGGTCCTATCTAGCTAAATTCCCACCTTTTTGCAGTTTCTTCAGTTTTAATCTACAGTTCATAACCAATAGATTGTGGTCAGAGTCCACATCTGCCCCTGAAAATGCCTTACAATTTAAAACCTGGTTCCTAAATCTCTGTCTTACCATTACATAATCTATCTGATACCTTCTAGTATCTCCAGGATTATTCCATGTACACAACCTCCTTTCATGATTCTTGAACCAAGTATTAGCTATGATTAGGTTATGCTCTGTGCAAAACTCTACCAGGCGGCTTCCTCTTTCATTTCTTATCCCCAATCCATATTCAGATACTACGTTTCCTTCTCTCCCTTTTCCTCCTATCGAATTCCAGTCACCCATGACTATTAAATTTTCGTCTCCCTTCGCTATCTGAATAATTTCTTTTATCTCATCATACATTTCTTCAATTTCTTCGTCATCTGCAGAGCTAGTTGGCATATAAACTTGTACTACTGTAGTAGGTGTGGGCTTCATGTCTATCTTGGCCACAATAATGCGTTCACTATGCTGTTTGTAGTAGCTTACCCGCACTCTTATTTTTTTTATTCATTATTAAACCTACTCCTGGATTACCCCTATTTGATTTTGTATTTATAATCCTGTATTCACCTGACCAGAAGTCTTGTTCCTCCTGCCACCAAACTCCTAATTCCTACTATATCTAACTGTAACCTATTCATTTACCTTTTTAAATTTTCTACCCTTTCTATCAGATTAAGGGATCTGACATTCCACGCTCCGATCCGTAGAACGCCAGTTTTCTTTCTCCGCCCGGAGATCCGAATGGGGGACTATTTTATCTTCGGAATGTTTTACCCAAGAGGACGCCATCATCATTTAACCATACAGTAAAGCTGCATGCCCTCGGGAAAAATTACGGCTGTAGCTTCCCCTTGCTTTCAGCCGTTCGCAGTACCAGCACAGCAAGGCTGTTTTGGTTAGCGTTACAAGGCCAGATCAGTCAATCATCCAGACTGCTGCCCCTGCAACTACTGAAAAGGCTGCTGCACCTCCTCAGGAACCACACGTTTGCCTGACCTCTCAACAGATACCCCTCCGTTGTGGTTGCACCTACGGTACGGCTACAGTATCGCTGAGGCACGCAAGCCTCCCCACCAACGGCCAGGTCAATGGTTCATGGGGAGGCTCGGAAGAATACGCGGTTTAAAATTTCAGAATCTCGCTTTCTGATTGTGTCATACTGTCATTTCCGGAAAAGCCCACGCTTTTTCGCCATGTCTACGTTCGGAATATTGGATAGGCCGTTTTCAGAACTGAACCATGTAGTGGGAGAGGTTTTCTGACTTCCTCCACACCTAGAAGCCCTTTTGGCTTAACAAAGCGAAAATAGTTTAGAAGATTGTTAGCATCTTCATTTGAGTTTTAAGAGTTGGCACTCGGACAAAATTCCAGAGCAGCCAGAAAACACTTCAGGTTAGGTTTTTGAAGAGTAAACACTTGGCTGTAGGTTTTTGCAGAGTAATGACATGACTTTAGATTTTCGGGAAGTTAAGAGCCTTGCTGCCACTAGAAGGATGTCTGTAGTTAAGCACAAAGTACAAAGTAGGAGTGCCAATCATATTCTCCTGCAGCCGCTGCCACCTGACACTTTGCTTACGCTCTGTGTGCTTTGATAAGATGGTCCATTGTCGCACCCGCCAGCGTCGTAGAGATGGGAATTTCATACACTCCGTTTACGATCTTAAAGCCATGCACCCCAGCACTCAATCTGCATTTTGGAGCTCTTATGGTGTTTCGCTCCTATCTTTCCGTGTGCTTTCAGTGTGTAACTAACAACTTTTGCAGTCACTGACCATGCCGACGAATTATTGACATAACTGTGTTTCATCCTCCCTACCCACTTGTACCAAGGTTATTCTTTAGAGTCATAATCACTTGTACTTTTTCCAGTGGCTCTTTATGAATATCATGGGTAATTGTCATATTTAAAGAAAATAAATTTAATTGTTATAGTGACAATTTGTTTCCATTCGTAGATAGAAACTCCCTCATCCATTAATATGTCTTTGTGAGTGGTGTGGTACCCATTTGTTTCATGCCTGATTGGGCCATCCCTATTAACATTCAAGTAAACAAGACATTTTCTTTGGGTGTCAGTATCCTCATCTTAAATTAATTTGCATTGTCAACTGCGATGATTCCTCACTCTGCGAGTCAGGAGAGTTTGGTCCTGTGCATCCCAGTGGTATGCTCCAATTACAACCGACCCTCCACATACAGTAGTTGCGAAAATCAAAAGGGGATTTCAAAACTAGAAAAACAAGAAAGATAATTTCGGTAGAAGAAAGGTGAAAGGTTTTATTGCAACTGACACTGAACTTTATTTTACAAGTTCTACGTTTTGATTTGATGATGGCAGTTACCGAACGACGTTATAGATAAATATATTAAGTGATCTGTTTATTCACAAGGCATAAGGTACGACGAAAGCTCATCACCATTGTTTTTTTTTACCTTTTTTGTCGGCAAAGCAATGAACGAGGAAAAAATTAGAACTGGTGGCGAAGTGCCAGTGAAATAGATTCGAAACCTAAGGTTCGAAGACGCCATGGCCGAAGGCAATGAAAACAGAGAAGAGTTGCTAAATACACTCCTGGAAATGGAAAAAAGAACACATTGACACCGGTGTGTCAGACCCACCATACTTGCTCCGGACACTGCGAGAGGGCTGTACAAGCAATGATCACACGCACGGCACAGCGGACACACCAGGAACCGCGGTGTTGGCCGTCGAATGGCGCTAGCTGCGCAGCATTTGTGCACCGCCGCCGTCAGTGTCAGTCAGTTTGCCGTGGCATACGGAGCTCCATCGCAGTCTTTAACACTGGTAGCATGCCGCGACAGCGTGGACGTGAACCGTATGTGCAGTCGACGGACTTTGAGCGAGGGCGTATAGTGGGCATGCGGGAGGCCGGGTGGACGTACCGCCGAATTGCTCAACACGCGGGGCGTGAGGTCTCCACAGTACATCGATGTTGTCGCCAGTGGTCGGCGGAAGGTGCACCTGCCCGTCGACCTGGGATCGGACCGCAGCGACGCACGGATGCACGCCAAGACCGTAGGATCCTACGCAATGCCGTAGGGGACCGCACCGCCACTTCCCTGCAAATTAGGGACACTGTTGCTCCTGGGGTATCGGCGAGGACCATTCGCAACCGTCTCCATGAGGTCCCGCACACCGTTAGGCCGTCTTCCGCTCACGCCCCAACATCGTGCAGCCCGCCTCCAGTGGTGTCGCGACAGGCGTGAATGGAGGGACGAATGGAGACGTGTCGTCTTCAGCGATGAGAGTCGCTTCTGCCTTGGTGCCAATGATGGTCGTATGCGTGTTTGGCGCCGTGCAGGTGAGCGCCACAATCAGGACTGCATACGACCGAGGCACACAGGGCCAACACCCGGCATCATGGTGTGGGGAGCGATCTCCTACACTGGCCGTACACCACTGGTGATCGTCGAGGGGACACTGAATAGTGCACGGTACATCCAAACCGTCATCGAACCCATCGTTCTACCATTCCTAGACCGGCAAGGGAACTTGCTGTTCCAACAAGACAATGCACGTCCGCATGTATCCCGTGCCACCCAACGTACTCTAGAAGGTGTAAGTCAACTACCCTGGCCAGCAAGATCTCCGGATCTGTCCCCCAGTGAGCATGTTTGGGACTGGATGAAGCGTCGTCTCACGCGGTCTGCACGTCCAGCACGAACGCTGGTCCAACTGAGGCGCCAGGTGGAAATGGCATGGCAAGCCGTTCCACAGGACTACATCCAGCATCTCTACGATCGTCTCCATGGGAGAATAGCAGCCTGCATTGCTGCGAAAGGTGGATATACACTGTACTAGTGCCGACATTGTGCATGCTCTGTTGCCTGTGTCTATGTGCCTGTGTTTCTGTCAGTGTGATCATGTGATGTATCTGACCCCAGGAATGTGTCAATAAAGTTTCCCCTTCCTGGGACAATGAATTCACGGTGTTCTTATTTCAATTTCCAGGAGTGTAGATTAGACGAGAATGTTGTCTTTACCGCCACAGTGAGTCAAAATTATTACATATAGGTTGAAAGTTATTTGTATTATAATTACCTGATTGCAACAACAGTAAAAGTAGTTTATATGGGTCATATTAAGGCAATGAAAGGAAGTTATGTAAACATTCCAAATGTAAAACAGTCAAATACTCGAGAGCATCAATCGCAAGCTGTCACCATATGCAATTTCTTTGTGGCAGTTCCGTGTTACACTCCATGCAAACGGGACTCATAGGTCTTGTGTGTTCTGCAGAGGATGAAATTGTGCGAAATACCCAATGCTGGATGTAACGCAAATCGTTTCAAGAAGAACAAAACTCAAGAAAGAAGGAAAACAACATTTCATGATATAAAACAATGGAAACTCCAGCTAGGAATATCACCTATGTATAAAAAGTTAGATTGCTACTCACCTTAAAGATAACACGCTAAGCTAGGCATAGTTAAAAACCGCTTACACATAAAGCTAGCGAAAAAACTGTCTAGGTCGCGACGGTTATTTTATTTAAAATGACCGTTTTCGGCCTAGTCTTAGGCCATCTTCAGACTGGCACCATCAGCTGAAACTGACAATGTCCAGAACAGAAACTGCAGTTTCAATGACAGTTTCAGCGACTGGGGTCTACTGACTGTTTTGGACATTGTCAGCTCCAGCTGATGATGCTGTTCTGAAGATCGCCTAAGACTAGGCGAAACCGGTCATTTTAAATAAAATGAGCATCGCAATTTATACGGTTTTTCACTAATTTTATATAGCTAACAAGATCGCTGTTTACCAAAAACGTCACCAAAAATTTTCACCTACACATAAGCTTTCAGCCACAGAAACACACACCATTCATTCATACAAACAAGCACACCTCACTCACACATGACCGCCAACTCCGGCAGCTCCGGAGAGAATGGTATCAACTTTTTTCCTCAGTACATCGCTTCACAGTTCTTTGTAAAGCTACTCATCTGCTACCTGTGTGATAAGGTGCGATTAGGGGTGCATGGTGTATACACCAAACACTAATTTGAAACACAGTTACCATGAGAAAACATGCAGTAATTTGTGTAAGAACACTATACATGAAATTCTGTCATTTTGGCCGGAAAAAGAATAATCGTACAGTGTTTGAGAGTAGACAGATAGCCCCATAATATTGACAACATTTCTTACATCTTTTATGCCTACGAAACCAGGTTGTGGTAATACTATAGAACGTACACTGTAAATACGCACTGAAATTAAATACATGTTGTGGTCTGTAAAGTGAATCGACTCTATTTTGGTTTTAGTAGAGTATTTTTTGAGGCGTTTCCCTAATCAGGCAAGAAGAAACAGAACATCAGAGACCCTGTTTTGTACCCTGTGGTATACAGGTAACAGACCATTACAAGGAAAACAGTTGTTCTGCAGACTACTTGAGCAACACATGAAACTGGACTATCAGTTGTAAACATGAATCTATGTGGGCATGAGAGTTATTTCTAGCAAGTTCAAGTGATAACTGAACTATCAGTTGTAAACAAGAACCCATGTGGGCTTCAGAGTTATTTTTAGAAAGTTCACATAAGAGAAATACGCTAATTTGACGAGCACAGATCACGAGAAAGGGAATTCTACCTCATTACTACCTAGACTGTACTTCAAAACCTGTAAGAGATTTTAATAAAGGAACATGAATGACGAAATTACTTACCATATTAATAATTTTCCTGCTTTTCCCAGCTTCCATTGCAGCATTTTTCTTCAGGACCTTTATCTGTGATGGAGGTAGGCTATAGTTCAAAATGTTACTTTTCTTCTAATTTTAGTAAATTTACCCTCTGCAAAAGAAAGTTATGGAAATTGTTTCAAGAAGAATGAATTTCAGGAAGCAAAAAAAAAAAAAAAACATTTCATTTACATCAAACAACGGAAACTCCAGATAGGAATATCGACAATGTAGGAAAAGATAGATTGCTACTTACTGTAAAGATAAAACACCAAGTTGTAGGCAGGCGCAATTAAAAGTGATATTTTAGTTTTTGGTCGTCCAGTCATTTTTGGTATCAGCCTAATGTCTTCTGTGGCCATATACTTATTTGATGTCATGAGCATTTTAACTGACATGCTGAGTTTACAGTTGACGATTTACGCGTGCTGGCCTTGTCCCCAATGAGCTATCGGCCGATTTCACCTGCACCGGAAATACCTACTGCTCGCATGCAGATGTCAAGGGCTGCTCGAAGGTGGAAATGAAACTAGCAGAATACGAAGTACTGTATGATGTAATTACAGTCTCTTCTTGGAAAATTATTTACAGTCCTCGTGGACGCTGTAAATAGCGTTCAGCACTCTCTCTGGTGCGCCAACTCCTGCCTGGAATTAGATTATCGTCAATGGCTCATCCCTCACCCGACCCACGCGAACTATGCTGTTTTTTTCTCAACGTCTGGCCATCTGGAGCTCCCACCTGCGTCACTTTGATTTCTGGTCAGTCGATGTACACTACTGGCCATTAAAATTGCTACACCAAGAAGAAATGCAGATGATAAACGGGTATTCATTCGACAAATATATTATAGTAGAACTAACATGTGATTACATTTTCACGCAATTTGGGTGCATAGATCCTGAGAAATCAGCACCCAGAACAACCACCTCTGGCCGTAATAACGGCCTTCATACGCCTGGGCATTGAGTCAAACAGAGCTTGGATGAAATGTACAGGTACAGCTGCCCATGCAGCTTCAACACGATACCACAGTTCATCAAGAGTAGTGAGTGGCGTATTGTGACGAGCCAGCTGCTCGGCCACCATTGACCAGATGTTTTCAATTGGTGAGAGACCTGGAGAATGTGCTGGCCAGAGCAGCAGTCGAACATTTACTGCATCCAGAAAGGCCCGGGCAGGACTTGCAACATGCGGTCGTGCATTATCCTGCTGAAATGTAGGGTTTCGCAGGGATCGAATGGAGGGTAGAGCCACGGGTCGTAACACATCTGAAATGTAACGTCTACTGTTCAAAGTGCGGTCAATGCGAACAAGAGGTGACCCAGACGTGTAACCAGTGGCACCCCATACCATCACGCCCGGTGATACGACAGTATGGCGATGACGAATACACGCTTCCAATGTGTGTTCACCGCGATGTCGCCAAACACGGATGCGACCATCATGATGCTGTAAACAGAACCTGGATTCATCCGAAAAAATGACGTTTTTCCCTTCGTGCACCCAGGTTCGTCGTTGAGTACACCATCGCAGGCGCTCCTGTCTGTGATGCAGTGTCGAGGGTAACCGCAGCCATGGTCTCCGGGCTGATAGTCCATGCTGCTGCAAACGTCGTCGAACTGTGCGTGTAGATGGTTGTTGTCTTGCAAACGTCCCCATCTGTTAACTCAGGTATCGAGACGTGGCTGCACGATCCGTTACAGCCATGCGGATAAGATGCCTATCATCTCGACTGCTAGTGATACGAGGCCGTTGGAATCCAGCACGGCGTTCCGTATTACCCTCCTGAACCCACCGATTCCATATTCTGCTAACAGTCATTGGATCTCGACCGACGGGAGCAGTAATGTTGCGATACGATAAACCGCAATAGTGATAGGCTACAATCTGACCTTTATCAAAGTCGGCAACGTGATGGGACGCATTTCTCCTCGTTACACGAGGCATCACAACGTTTCACCAGGCAACGCCGGTCAACTGCTGTTTGTGTATGAGAAATCGGTTGGAAACTTTCCTCATGTCAGCACGTTGTAGGTGTCGCCACTGGCGCCAACCTTGTGTGAATGCTCTGAAAAGCTAATCATTTGCATATCACAGCATCTTCTTCCTGTCGGTTAAATTTCGCGTCTGTAGCACGTCATCTTCGTGGTGTAGCAATTTTAATGGCTAGTAGTGTATATACCATAAATCTGGATGAAAACGAAGATGACGAATAGCTGCGGTCCCCTTGTAAGCAAAACCTGTCTTGCGACTTACGATGTTGATTACATGCTTTAAGAAAAAAATAAGCTCATTCTTGCATTAATATATCATTCAAGCAAAATAAATATCGATGACCAAAAGACGGAAACTATATTTTGTGTAAATTCGTGGATGTCCAAAAATGAATTTTATTTCGTAAGACAGCTAAACATGAAAGTTAAAATATTCATTAATTAATTTGTGTATAAATATAGTAGTACCACTAACTTTAATTCACACTGATGCTAATACTGCTCCCAAACTTCCAGAAATACAGTTTGTGTATTTCAAAAGAAATTATTCGTATTCTACTAACATGCAGTGTAGTAGCCGTCAGAAAATCCGTAAAAGGAAACTGTGGAACTACGAACTGCGAGGAGGAACTCTCTAAATCAATGCATGAGTCACAATGTGCCTCTTAACAACTAGATAAGGGACAACTTGCAGTAGCGATATCACACCGAATTAGATTCGTGCTGCTGTCCCCTTCCGCGTACACGCTGCCAGGTGGATGGCGATTACAAAGCCGTCCATACTGTTGCAGTAAGTAACACAATCCATGCTTCGAAACAACTCGCCGCATAAACATTCGTCATTACAGCGGAGTTGTGGTGTGGGGATGGAGGGACGTTGAGTAGTGAGACACTGTGTGCGTGCGTGCGTGCGTGTGTGTGTGTGTGTGTGTGTGTGTGTGTGTGTGTGTGTACGTGTCTGTGTGTCTGTGTGTTAGTCTGCGTTATCTTCTTTTGGTGGAAAATGGGAAATAGTTTGAATATTGTTCTTCTGTTACTGCTCTTTATGAAAATACTGTTGGTAGTCATACCACCACCTCTCGAATTATTAAAAAACAAGTTGACTGGTTGCAGTTTTTACTTATATTGAATTCACAGTCATGGTTCTGAAACACGCATTAAAGCCTTTTTAATCTACCTTCTTGCCACACAGCGAGTACCTAGCATCACGCTGTGGAAATATATATATATATATATATATATATATATATATATATATATATATATATATATATCAAAGAAAGTTTTGCATCACCCCAGTTCCCAGGACTCCTGAAGATAGACATTGACTGTGGATATTGTATCACAGATACATTCCCTTTGTCTGTTCAGAGATGTCACTAAACCCACCCAAAGACGTAAACAACGATGCATGAGCAGCGACTATTAGACGAAGGGGTGGAAGGTGGTATATGGTTCGTGTTGTCTGTAGTTCAACCATGCCTAAATGATCAATACCGCGGTTCGATCTCGTCCGCATTGTTACTTTGTGCCAGGAAGGGCTCTCAACAAGGGAAGTGTCCAGGTGTCTCGCAGTGAAACAAAGCGATGTTGTTCGGACATGGAGGAGACACAGAGAGACAGGAACTGTCGATGACATGCCTCGCTCAGGCCGCCCAAGGGCTACTACTGCAGTGGATGACCGGTACCTACGGATTATGGCTCGGAGGAACCTTGACAGCAACGCCACCATGCTGAATAATGCTTTTCGTGCAGCCGCTGGACATTGTGTTACGACTCAAACTGTGCCCAATAGGCTGTATGATCCGCAGCTTTAGTCCCGAATTCCACGACGAGGTCCATCTTTGCAACCACGACACTAAGCAGCGCGGTACAGATGGGCCCAACAACATGCCGAATGGACCGCTCTTCACCGATGAGTGTCGCATATGCCTTCAACCAGACAATCGTCTGAGACGTGTTTGGAGGCAACCCGGTCAGGCTGAACGCCTTAAACACATTGCCCACCGAGTGCAACATGGTGGAGGTTCCCTGCTGTTTTGGGATGGCATTATGTGGGGTCGACGTTCGCCGCTGGTAGTCATGGAAGGCGCCGTAACGGCTGTACGATACATGAATGCAATCCTCCGACCGATAGTGCAACCACATTGGCTGCATATTGGCGAGGCATTCGTCTTCATGGACGACAATTCGTGCCCCCATCGTGCACATCTTATGAATGACTTCCTTCAGGATAACGACATTGCTCGACTAGAGTGGCCAGTATGTTCTCCAGACATGAACTCTATCGAACATGCCTGGGATAGATTGAAAAGGGCTATTTATGGACGACGTGACCCACCAACCACTCTGAGGGATCTACGCCGAATCGTCTTGAGGAGTGGGACAATCTGGACTAACAGTGCCTTGATGAACTTGTGGATCTTATGCCACGACGAATACAGGCACGCATCAATACAAGAGGACGTGTTACTGGGTATTAGAAGTACCGGTGTGTACAGCAATCTGGACCACCACCTCTGAAGATCTCGCTGTATGGTGGTACAACATGCAATGTGTGGTTTCCGTGAGCAATAAGAAGGTCGGACATGATGTTTATGTTGATCTCAATTCCAATTTCCAGTACAGGTTCCGGAACTCTCGGAACCGAGGTGATGCAAAACTTTTTTGATGTGTGTAGCTTCACAATCATCGTGCAACACCTGAAGATGAGCCGAAAACTGGTCGAAAGCTAGTTAATGGAATAAATGAGCTGTTTTAAAAAAAGTGACTGGTTGTAGTTTTCAATATTTATTTGGTATTTACAGTCACGGTTTCTAAAACACCCGTAATGGATCAACTTAACCTCTCTAGTAGTGGAATAGTTCGGACCATACCAACTACCCTTACTAGCACTCAAGAAGACAACATACCGGCGTACCACATGACACTCTCTAAAAAAATGGCTCTGAGCACTATGGGACTTAACATCTGTGGTCATCAGTCCCCTAGAACTTAGAACTACTTAAACCTAACTAACCTAAGAACATCACACACATCCATGCCCGAGGCAGGATTCGAACCTGCGACCGTAGCAGTCGCGCGGTTCCGGACTGAGCGCCTGAACCACTAGACCACCGCGGCCGGCCCATGACACACTCTCTTACACGATTTGTTCAAAATGCCCCCTGTCAGCAATGATAACGTGCATCAACGTGCCGTCACACTGAGCCTCAGATACGCTGACGTATCTCTTGCGGTGTTGCATATTGTTTCACAGTCTTCCGCAACATCGGCACAAAGACTCCCTGCAACTTGTACTCGGGTTTGATACTCAAGAGCTTGCAGGTTATGGTGATACATTTATATACTTATTTATTGACCGTGTTTTATAAGCCACATAAAATCATCTCCGCCCGTCAAGGAAGCTCAATAATTAAAAAAAAAAAAAATGGTTCAAATGGCTCTGAGCACTATGGGACTTAACATCTGAGGTCATCAGTCCCCAAGAAGTTAGAACTACTTAAACCTAACTAACCTAAGGACATCACACACATCCATGCCCGAGGCAGGATTCGAACCTGCGACCGTAGCAGTCTCGCGGTTCCGGACTGATGCGCCTAGAACCGCACGGCCACCGCGCCCGGCTTCAATAATTCCATTATACATCCTCTCTCTCTCTCTCTCTCTCTCTCTCTCTCTCTCTCTCTCTCTCTCTCTCTCTCTCTCTCTCTCTCTGCTTCTACCCAAGCTCTCTTCTAAATTAAATTAAAAATCTTTTCGCAGGTTCTTTTATCAGCACGAGAGAGAAAATTTGGCAGAAGAAAAGCAGGTATGACGACAGTGATTAACTTCTTCCGCATACGCTGCTGTCAACTTACTCAGATATCTGCCTCTGATCGACGTAGACTGTATGTATACTAAAATCACAGTAAATAAATATTTCACTGTCGTGAAATATACACACTCTCTTTAAAAACGGTATCACTTACTATCTGTAAAGACTTCTTTTTTTTCTACAGCTTGTAAAAATAAAGCAAACCCTTCGATGGAACCAATTTTCGTGATAATGATAAATCCAAGATCATCTTTAACTGAGATATCATCTGACTACACCGAAATAATAATCTGCAACTTCAGATCGACGTATACTTTTTGTTCACTTCGAAATAAATCTGAGTATAACTCATCGACCGTGCGGTTAAAGGCGCTGCAGTCTGGAACCGCAAGACCGCTACGGTCGCAGGTTCGAATCCTGCCTCGGGCATGGATGTTTGTGATGTCCTTAGGTTAGTTAGGTTTAACTAGTTCTAAGTTCTAGGGGACTAATGACCTCAGCAGTTGAGTCCCATAGTGCTCAGAGCCATTTGAACCATAACTCATCGAGGTAACAATCGGAGGAATAGAAAATAACAGATCTCTAGCATTTTACAA
The DNA here is from genome assembly GCF_021461385.2 of Schistocerca piceifrons. Lineage (NCBI taxonomy): Eukaryota > Metazoa > Arthropoda > Insecta > Orthoptera > Acrididae > Schistocerca > Schistocerca piceifrons. The sequence continues at coordinate 945,255,558 of NC_060139.1, forward strand.
TGAACGAAACGTCCGAGGAGATGAAAAAGAAACAGATCACAAGCTTTGTAGTTACAAAAGAAACACACGTTTATTTATAACATAATAAATACTGTTAAAGTGCACACCATATACTCTTGCGCGCCACGGACGTCTAGTGGGCTTGTTTCCGAAGAATTTAGAGGCCAGAGAATAGACACACTTCTTTGTAATTATTTGTCATAGCACCTGTTAGCTAGTAGCCGACGGACAGTCAGATGTAACCGTTTTAACATTTCATGTAAGAAAAATTTCATGCGGTACGCTGAGGCACTCTGTTTCTATATGTTTTCCAGGGTTGCTGTTAAGAGCTGAAAAAGTAAAAATAAAAGTTTCAACATGGAAATAAAGCGTTGCCAGACGCACGTCAATATAATGCAACGCCTTCTATTCTTCCAGCACTGAGCAATGCGTCCTGGAAGTTTGGCTATGCATTTTGGTTACACCGTTTATAGTGGCTCAAATGATGGTAGGTTGCAGTAGTTAACGCAGAGGCTTGCACAGGAAAGACTGCCGTGGATAGCTACATCAAACCAGTATTCGGATTCAACACCACGGGAGGAAAACAACAACATTAATTAATTTTGTGTGTCATGAGATTTCCTCCTTGATTAACCGTCTAGAACAATACATGCCTGTAACAGGAATTGTGAAACACCCTGTACATACTTACAGCACATCGTCTGCAATTAAATCTGCGTTTCACGTCGAGTGATAGGATTTTTTTTAAAGGCGACTACTACAACCTATGAACTCTTCAGGCTCAAAACAGAACTTCGGCGGAGATTTATTACATGATTACATAGCGTATAGTACATGAAGATTACTAGGAGCAAAGAATGCACCAGGTATATCATTCTCATAAACATCCGTTCAGAAAACTGGAAAAACCTGGAACATGCACTTTATGTTTCATTAAATTATATGGGTGAATGTGCGTCTTCAGTGCCAAACCAAATTCCACTAAGGGCTCAAACAAAGACAACTAGCTATGTTGTAGGCTTCTTCATTCTATTATTTAAATAATACATATTATGAATGTGAATAAATTTGCGAAAAACGTCAGAAGCCCTTCATAAAACCTATACCTTTTCGTCGATAGTATGCTGGAGATCTACTTGAGAAAATTTCAGATTTGGAAAATATGCAGCACACTTTAATGAGAACAAAGTAAACAAGAACCTAAGTGTACAACCAAATGATTCACTTACTCCAACAAATATTAGTAATAAATAAAAACTGTACATCAGTGGCAAAATGTTTTCATTACTGGACAACCCAATTTTTTCTTCAGGGTCTGTTTACTGTCATTACATCCCTCCTACATTTTTTTATCATCTCTGTAGTTACAGCGAAAATAGTCTAAATTGTTTCACATCTATTTCAAAAATATTGCAAATCCATGTGGAACAAAATGCACTTAAAAATGTTCGTAACAAGCGCAGAAATGACGAAAGAAGTGCGTAAAGACGAACCGATAGGGCTGGAGAGGCATTGTGCTTAATATTTTTTTATTTTATTCTTTTATTTTTTAAATTTCTTTTTTACTTTACTATTTTTTTACTTAAGGTGTATTGTGTTCACAACTGAATAGGTCTAGTGGCTAGGGTTGCTACCTCTGGATCATAGGCTACCGGGTTCGATTCCCTTCCGAGTCGAGAATTTTCACCTCGCGAGGACAGGGTGTTTGTGTTGTCTTCATCATCTCATCACCATTCGGTAAGTGGCGACACTGGAACTTTTACGGGCGCTGATGACCACGATGTTGAGCGCCCAATAAACCAACATCATCATCATCACATCACAACTGAATAGTCAAACACAGTCGCGGTTGGAACCTTTCTCATTATGAATACGATGAATTACAAGGAACTTCGGTGTGGAACCCAACGACGACGAAGTATTTGGACGTGAATTTAAACAAAATCTGTTCTGAGGTACGTAAACCCAACAACGAGAACGTTTTTCACGAGTCGGGCTCTAATTTGCATTGCCTTTCAAAGTAGTCTATAAAATAATGAAATATGTTACTTAATTAAAATAGACGCAACAGAAAAAACTGCTCCCTTCAATTACTCCGCAGTTACGAACTTCGAATCAAACGGAGTGAGGTGGTGTTTAGGTAAGACACTCACTCAGGGATGATGACGATTCAATTTTCCCTCCGGTCATATTTAGGTTTTGCATGATATCACTAAATCACTTACGGGCGAAAGCTGGGTTAGTTTTCGAATCGGTCTGGTCGATTTTCTTTCCCATTCTTCCCTAATTGGTGCTCGTGCTCCAACACTAATCACAAGTCGACGGTACGTGATTTCTCGATCATCCTTCATGTCCTCCTTTACATCAACAACTTCTGCTTTCAGACATCGCGCAGCTGGCCCCCTTATCGAGCACAGCTGTGGCAATGTAACAGCAAAACAGAGAGAGTTGAATAATGTCTAATTTTAATTGAACTGTTCGATAAGACGTCACAAGACGCCGCTTCACCCTGACGCTGCAGTATCCCGCTAGCGCGGCGTCCTTGTGTACAGTCGTGTGTATCCGGGATTGGATTCCCACCAGTACCTCATCATAAAGTACTGTACGTTATTTCGGACAAAAGTTCTCTGTGCTTTATGACAACAGTAAAGTACGTGAAAATACTTAATTTCGCTGTTTTATTTTTTCTACGATTCATTGTACGTAAATCATCCAAAGACCACAAACAATTTATTTAAATTCAGTACCGCCATTAGACTGTTTTTCATTTGCAGTGTTACATTTACACCACCATGATATCGACTTTTCAGGGCCATTGTCAAGTGTTTTAATGTTATGGTGGCATACTGTCGTATTTAAAATACACTATTAGATACATTGTCTAAGGGTCAATAATAAGACAATGTATTTAAAATACACTACTAGACACATTGTCTAAGGGTCAATAATAAGACAATGTATTTAAAACACACTATTAGACACATTGTGTAAGGGTCAATATTGACCCTTAGACAATGTGTCTAATAGTGTTTTTTAAATACGACAGTATGCCATCTTAGGCACTGTATTACATTAAAACACTTGACAATGGCACTGCAAAGCCGAAATCATGATCGTGTAAATGTAACATTGCAAATAAAAAACAGTCTAATGGCGGTACTGACTTTAAAGAAATATATTATGACTATGGCCCCGCATTATGAAAAAGTTTCCACAAACAATGATCGTAATTCTGCATGTAAAGAATCGTCTGAGTAACCGAACAATGTACGCAACCTGAACTCAAATGTTAATATTGTCGATGTCAAAGTTTCAATGACAAAGAGTAAGAACCCGTTAATTTCATATTCTTTCTAACTACTAAGCACCGCGTATGAGTCTACAAGACTGTCTGGAGTAGGTAAAAAGGCTCTCTGTGGTTTATTTATTTCACGAAAAGTTAGCCTATGGCTTCCAAAGTACTGTTCGTTACATATCGGCACGAATCGCAACATTTCATGCGCTGCTGCCAAACTAAGCGATCCGACAGATGTGGAACTACAGTAGCGTGGCAAAGCCTTGTGCCATGTGTGAAGCGGAATGCATTAAAGTTCGATTATTAGATTTTATTACTTTATGTAATAGTGAATGGTAGATAAAGGCAACTTTAGCAAACTGAGTATTCCCTGTACAACTGAAAAACGTAATCTTAATCGTGAAAAGGATGAAATAGATAGTGAATATACTTCACCGGAAAAAAATGCGCCAGAAAGATTATTTAGACGGTCCAAAAGACAGAACGATTGCAGAAGTATAAATATAAGTGGGAAAGCGAATATGATGCTTTGTTAGGAAACGATCCACGAAACAAATACAATTGAAATTGAAAAATACGTGGAGTTCATCTACAATGGCTTCGACTGCGATAGGACAGGTGAGTAGAAAAATCTTTTGTGCACGCTTGTGTTGTGTATAGGTGTGTGTATGTTTTGTTATGATTATGCGGATTGGTTGGACTGATGGTTGGTGGTAAGTGGGCTGAATGGTTTATTCATGTTATTTCGAGCTTAAGCGACACCTCGCAACAAAACATCGTAAATCTAATCTGAAACGCTTGAGAAATTTCTGGATTCTGCTTCTGCTTCTACATCTACAAGTTTGTCTTTTAGTGATCAAGAAAATGTTACTCCAGCTGAACTAGCCTTAACGTATAACGCTATAAAATATAATTTGCCCTAATGTACTATGGACTGTATTGTAAAACTAAATAAACTTATTTATGTTAAGTCTCGTTCAGCGTCAAGAATTCGTCAGGCTGGAACCAAAATGGAAGCTCTAGTTACAGTGGTGATGAGGTTACATGCTATTTCAGATTCAATAGATGACCTAAATACAGACAATTTATTTTACTGTTTACGAATTTATGCTTCCAAAAAGAAAAATAACTGGTTTGATCCATTATAAATGGTTCTGAAAGCCTGCGACTGTGAAAACAATAGGTTTGTTTATAAATGACTCATCTGCTACCAGTCACGATTTTCTTTACTTTATTTTTCGCACGACACGTTTCGGGAAATGATACCCACTTTCAAGTGGGTTTTTTGTGTTTGTTATGTCATTCCTATGTGATGTTGTCGGTGTGTGAGATTCTGCTTCATTCCGTTGACTTTACTGCAATATATAAGAAAACACACGATTTTGAATTGGCTGTCGATCTTTTTGTGAAGTTAGTGGCGAAAGATCGACAACCAATTAAAAATCGCGTGTTTTCTTATATATTGCAGTAAAGTCAACGGAATGAAGTAGAATCTCACACACCGACAACATCACATAGGAATGACATAACAAACACAAAAAACGCTCTTAAAATAAAATAAAGAAAATCGTGACTGGCAGCAGATGAGTTATTTATAAACAAACCTAAAGAAAAATAACTGTTTCCGTAACTGGGACAATATTTTACAACCAAAAATGGCAATAATGGCAATCAAAGTAAGTTAATAGATTTTTATGAAACTAGTGATGAGTCTGTTGATGGGATGTTTCAAGCACTTGCAATAGTCAATGGAATAATATTAATTATGCTTTCGTAATACGGACTACGAGGTGACAACACGAATGTTAATTTTGCATCATTAATTGTTTACAAACATGAGAGACATGGTACCAGATATGTTTAAGGGAAATTTTCATGCACACATAGTACATAACTGTATGAGACACACCATGAATTTTTTTATTGTATGACAGAGACTCTAATTTTGAAAATATGTGTTCATATTTCCCACACTGCTGTAAAAAGAGAAGAATTCAAAAAATAGTAGTCAGTGGATGAAGACTTTGATGAAACGAAACGCCATGTAGGAACAAGGAGACCTCGCTTTTACTCTGCGTACATACATTATTATTATGTGTATCATATAGTGGATACTCTTAAAACCCGACAAACAAGAAGAAAACAAGATCACTCCTTTGGATATGAAACAGGCAAAAAAATTAAACAGTTGTCTTCACCTGAACTGATTAGCAAAATGCACAGAATTTTTAATTATTTGTTGGTAAAGGTTTAGAGTACCTAAATAAATTGTTTGATTTTAGTAACACACATTTAAAAAGCAATGCTGAAAGGGACCATTTTGTTGACATAATTGAAAATTTAAAGACGCACGAACTCGGTTTAAATATGCTTGATCTTTCTGTGGAAATTGCATTACTAAACAAATTATAATTCTGAAGGTTTTGCAGCATTATTTACTGCATAAAAATGGCAAGAAATATGTAATTAGAGAAATGGTGATTTTATAAATTTGTACAAATTAATTAATTCTATTATCAGTTCCAGCTACTTCAGCATTCACATAGAGAGCTTTTTTCTGTGGTGAATATCAAGTGATGGGACAGAAGTAACAAAGTGTCTCTGAATTTTTCTTAGCTTAAATATAGACAGAAAACATGCTGTGAAGCTTTTTAACAGTCACAAACATTTGTTAAATTTCACTATTTTTGTAGATCTCCTCATTATTTCTTATTTTCCAACCATCTGCAGTTTTCATTGCAGCCATTATTTTTCTAATAATCCTTCTTTCCAGTACCTCTAGTTTGTCCATCTTATAGTTCATCCTTAGACATTCAGATCCATATAAACATTCTCGTCGTACCACTGTGGCGTAGTGTCTTAGTTTTGTTTTTCTGGATATACATTTCATGTTGTAAATATTGTTGGTCAAACCATATGCTCTTTCCCTTTTGTTAATTCTTACATCTATTGCAGATTTTTCTAGTCCATTCTGTTGTATAATTTCTCCAAGATATTTAAATTTATTTACTCGCTCTATTTTACCTATTTGTGTTTCTATGTATTTTGGTGCATTTTTTAAATTTGTCATGAACTTTGTTTTTTCAACTGAAATTTTGAGACCAGTTCTGTTTGCTAATTTTTCCAGAATGTTTATTTGAGTAACTGCTTCTGTCAGGTTTTCTGAAAGTATTGCGAAATGATCCGCAAAAGCCAAGCAGTTTACCTTAATTCCATTTATTTTCCATTCCAGAGTTATTGGTTCAATTTTGTGATTTTTTAGCTCCGAATTCCAGATCCTTATAATTTTTTCTAGAACACAGTTAAACGCTTGGATACTTTAGTTAATTTTTTTTTACACTTAGAAATGGAACTAGAACGAAGTATTCAGGAATTTCAATTTCAATACCTAGTAAACGATGACCCGATAAAAAAAATTCACAATCATGGGCGCTTTCGTCTACGTCTCCCCTTAAATTTGCATGACCATGAAGGCTGCATGCACTGAAGACCAGTTGGCATGAGGGTTAGTAACTGCTTGAATATGTAAATGATTAGATTTAGTAACGTTACGTACAAAAAATGGTTCACATGGCTCTGAGCACTATGCGACTTAACTTCTGAGGTCATCAGTCGCCTAGAACTTAGAACTAATTGAACCTAACTAATCTAAGGACAACACACGCATCCATGCCCGAGGCAGGATTCGAACCTGCGACCGTAGCGGTCGCTCGGCTCAGACTGTAGCGCCTAGAACCGCACGGCCATTCCGGCCGGCGTTACATACATTCTGAGTAGAAGGAAACATTACGTGGCTTGGTTTGTCATTCAGAAATCACGAAGGATTCATCCGATACGGGGCCTCCAGAATTCCAGCAGCATCGTTCGATCTGCGGATGAGCACAACCAGCGGTTACCAGAAACCTGAGACGTCATAGTGAGATGTCGGTCTGACACGCCGCCCGGAACCTAGCGAACACTCACCGCTTCCGTCAGCGCTTTCCGCAAAGTGTTTACATGCCGGGCTCTGCGCCAGAGATGACGTCACGCGCGCGCCCCCTCTCCGCCGGCGAGCCAGCTGGCAGGCAGTCTGCTCTCACGCGGCCAGCCGCCATTAGCAGTTCTGTGACGTCAGGGCCGACGTTACGTAACGGACAGGCGCGCGACCTTCCGAGCGTCAGCGCGATTCCACGCATCCTCTCGGTCCGTTCATTGGCCGCTGATGTGCGGCGGAGGGCAGTGGAGATGAAATGAGCCCTCAGTGTGAGGACTCAAAGAAAGAAAGCTGGCGGTCTGAGTGCTGACTACCCGCTCAGTCCAGCGCAGATATTCACGGTGAGTCGCGTAAAGCGGCCCCTTGACGTTATCAGACGTTTCTGGCCGTAGCAGATACGAATGTAGAATCTGAATAACGATGGAAGAACTACAGGATGCAATAACGTCTAACAAATACAGGGAGACTCTAGCTTGTGAGATAATCGACACAGAACTGGTAAAACGCGCACAAAACGTTACAAAAATAAGAATCTCCGACTTTAGGAGTATTAGATGGCCAAATGGTTATATACCTCAAGAATGGAACGTAGCCCAAATACGCCCAATTTATAAGAGAGGAAATAGACATAAATATCAGAACTACAGAGGTATTAGCCTTCTAAGTACCTGTTATAAATTATATGCTAAAATTTTTTTAAAAAATCGACTGTCGCCAATCGCTGAAACTGTATTTCAGATACCCAACATAGTTTTTGCAAGTAAAATCATTCTCAAACCGTATCTTCAATATGACACAATAATAGAAACACCGTGATTTGTTTTTGTCAGCTTCTGTTTTCTTCATTAACCACGAAAAGGTGTTTGATAAAGTAAATCGAAACAAACTGTAGAAAATTTTGAAAACAGATGGATACCATCTCCAAAGAACTGAACCGGGTTTACATATTAATAACAAAATACAAATAGAAATAGCGGGCGTCAGACATGATATGGCTGAAATAAACCAAGGAGTTAAGGCTAGGGAATCCCCTTCTACCCACTTTTTTATTATATGATGTAGCCAAAACTTGAATATAGATGATAAAACAGCTAAAATTAATACAGTATAACCTCGTTAGCACGAACTCGCATAAGACGAACTCGCGGTTAACGCGAAAAAAATGTTGGTCCCACCAGGAATACATTAGTTCTTATGGTACGTTTTATCAGTTAACACGAATTTCGGTTCAGGTAATTACGAACTCTGTTTCAGTTCCTAGCGCAATTAAATTTCACTGTAACACAATCTTACGACCTTAGAGTATTCTAAATCGTAATTCTTTTCCGAAATGAATGTAGGATATGTAGCTACAAAGCTAATTATACTTACTGTTGACTCGTTTTTAACGTATAGTAGGTCGGTAGCCGCGATTATCACCATCAGCGTATGCTGTACATTGTAAGACATTCAATAATGTGTGCAGCAGCATTTAGGAACGTACTCAGTGCCAGATTTGACAGGTGTTTTGTTAGTCGTAGCCGTATCGAGTTGGAATACTGAATAAAAACTACAGTTACAACCGGTAGTGTAGCACGCGGAAATGGCAAAGTGGAAAACTGACAGCTCTAAATGTACAGTTAAAGCTTAAGATTCTAGATGAAGTGGACTGTGGTACCAAGAAAACAGCAATTGCAGAGCAGTTTGGAATACCTAAATCTACTTTATCTACGATTATTAAGAATCGAGAAAAAATTATTAATGCTGCGGCATCAGGTTCTGGAAACAAATCTAAACGACTTCGTACCGCCAAGTATGAAGACATCGAGACGTTACTGCTAGAATGGTTCAATCATATGCGTGCATCTAACATACCTTTAACTGGCCCTGTGATTCAGTCAAAACAAATGATATGGGCATCGAAGACTTCCGTTGTTCTGCTGGTTGGTTGTATCTGTTCCAAAAGAGACATTCAATTTCATCTGTACAAATCTGTGGTGAAGCAAATAAAGTTGATGAAGAAAGTGCGAACAGCTGGTTGCATGAATTCAACCGAGTGAGGGAAAAGTATTCTTCGTGTGACGTGTTTAACGTGGATGAAACTGGATTTTTCTACAATCTTTTTCCAAATCACACACTGGGGATAAAAGGTGATAAGTGTCACGGTGGTGCACGAAGCAAACAACGTGTGACTGTTGAACTGTGCGGTAATGCTGACGGCAGTGAGAAGTTTCGCCCCTGGGTTATCGGTAAATCCGAGAAACCACGTTTTTTAAAAACATAAATATGGACACTTTACCTTGCATCTACTCTCACCACAAGAAAGCTTGGATCGATGGCATATCATTTCGCAAGTGGCTTCTTCGTTTCAACAGTCGAATGGTTGCTCAAAATAGACATGTTCTTCTTACATTGGACAGAAGTTCTGCCCATAACGTTCATGATCTAAACCTATCCAACATAAAGGTTCAGTTTTTTCCACCCAACGCCACAAGCCGCCTTCAGCCTTTGGACCAAGGCATAATCTCTCTCATAAAATGGAAATGTCGTGTGGCTAGGGCCTCCCGTCGGGTAGACCGTTCGCCTGGTGCAGGTCTTTCGATTTGACGCCACTTCGGCGACCTGCGCTCTCTCATAAAGAGAGTTTATAGTAAGCGACTTGTAAGAGCTGCAATTCGTGCTGCTGAAAACAATAGTGCAATCCCAAATTGGATTCTGCTTGACGCAATAAAAGCCATCGCAGCAGCCTGGAACTCAGTATCGCCACATCATATAGGGAAGTGCTTTAGCAGAACTTGGAGACATAGCAACACTGAAGATGTCCACGAGTTAGAAGATGCCACTTCACCTCATGAATGGACAGTTCTGCAGGACGTTGAGATTAGTTTCGAAGAATTCATTAGTGTAGACGACGATGTTGCCATATGTGCTTCTGTGGAATCGGATGTGCCCAAAGCTGTGAACGAGGTGTAAGAGCCGGCCGAAGTGGCCGTGCGGTTAAAGGCGCTGCAGTCTGGAACCGCAAGACCGCTATGGTCGCAGGTTCGAATCCTGCCTCGGGCATGGATGTTTGTGATGTCCTTAGGTTAGTTAGGTTTAACTAGTTCTAAGTTCTAGAGGACTAATAACTTCAGCAGTTGAGTCCCATAGTGCTCAGAGCCATTTGAGGAGCAAGAAGAGCCATCAGAAGAAAGTGAAGAGGAAGAGAATACAGATACCATTCCACCTACCCGTCAGGAGATGTTTACAGCCTTGGACTGTTTAGAACGGTTCGCTTCAACATCCGACGTCACTGCTGGGTTTACGGACGCTATCATTACAATTGGTTGTGAAATTACAAAATATTATCGTTCCCATGAACGTCAGCGAACCATGACCGAATTTTTTCCAAGAAAGTAGCGTACATAATTTGTGAGTACTTGTATTTTTACAATCACTTTATAGTGTTATAAGTCTACAATAACGTGATTGATCGTGTAGTGTATTACACATTAGAGTACTGCTGTATATGTATACTTATTAAAATCTGTTTTTCAATTAACACGAATTTTTTAACACGAACTCCTGATTTTTCGGTCCCTTCGGATTCGTGTTAACGAAGTTTTACTGTAGTATGGATGCCAGTACATTGCTTTTTACTGATGGCCAAGCGATCAAGAATGAAAATGACCTACAAGGCGCTGTCCTTAATTCAAGTAAAATAGTCAGAGATCACAAACTGAACATGCAAAAATAATGAAGTCCAAAATAAGTTGGCCTATTTAATTTTTTTTTTTGGAACTACACACAGAACGCTGGGAAAGAAAGTCCACAGAGATACTCTACCGAATGAAGTTCTATAAAATTGTGGTACATCGGCGCTGCGCTGTGAAACGAAAACTGGACCCTTAAGAAAAGAGATGAAAAGAAAATAGGGGCATGTGAATGGCACTTGGCTAAACACACTTTAAAGGACAAAAAGGGAAATGACGACAATCGAGCTGAACTGAATACGCAAAATACAAGTGGCACAATAAAATAATTTGAGGCAAGGTGGAAAGAAAGTATAAACCGTGTGCCTGATGCAAGAATCAATGAAACAAGATAAACCTCGAAGAAAAAGATCTGTAGGAAGACCAGCGAGAAGATGTCTTGACGAATTTTGTAGGAGACGGAACGGAGCAAAAGGCCCAACCCTGATGTAGACGATGAGAATTGCGCAGCATTATTAAAATGAGAAATATTTAGTCCGATTTGAAAGTTTTAACAATCAGGATACACTTGAAAATTGCTCTATTTCTTTCAAACAGGAGAAAACGAAGGTTGATAAAAAATTACTGGCAAAAATAAATCTGAACGAGTTAAATGACAATAAAGTTTCTTACACGGATTGGCCCAACATTTGATTCATCACTGGAAATGGTTGCCCCTTAGACCTTCAAAAACTTTTTAAGACAAAAAAATACCCCCTTGTAGCTATAGGGCACTGCTCTCCGCATTTAACAACTCGTTATAATCATTCTCAATTTTCCAGTTTCTATATTCATCCGCCCTAACTTCCAATAATGTCGAAAAGGATTTGTGCATTTCGATTCATTCCAGTGTGAATGATCTTCCTTCTTATTTTGGTTACATTTTAGTATATAAATACAACAGTGAACACAAAGACACTGTGATACTGTACTTCGGCGAAACACGTGAGCGACTGGCAAGAATATTTGCAATACCGTCCAGTGACAGCACAATATTTCTCAGGCAGCCGAATACAGAGTATTTCAGAGCTCCTATTACAGGCTTCTAGGGTCTATGGAGGGGAACTGATAGATAAAGTTTCGATTAAGAGCCCATGTCCAGAAATGTACCGTTTGGATATAAAGAGAGTTTTAAGAACGGATCACTTTCAGATCTGCAGCTTAACGGTACAGACACAAACTGAGCAGAGGCGCCGTCGTCAGTGCCTGCTTAATTGTGACGTCACATACTATTTTCGTCTGTCTACAACAACGACTGCGAGCAACTGGTAAACCGACGTTCGCAGCTAGAAGGGTTGTCTACGGTGCTCCACGGACGAGAAGCACTCCCAACTTTGAAAGTGATGTTCTTCGTCTCGCAGAAGAGCCATAGGCTCCACTAGACCACTCAAGCCACAACTTATAGTTTCCACTGAATCGGGAGACTTGAAAGTGATTCGATCTTTCAACTTAGCTTACATCCAAATGGTGCACTTCCAGATATGGGTTCCTTATCAAAACTTCACCTACTGAGTCCCTTCTACAGCCCGTAGATGGTTGTAATAGGAATCGTGTTCGGTATTATTGCGTAACCTCTCACCACAACCCACACAATTGCAGGACCTGAAATATCGCGCAATAATATTGACTGCCAACAGAGCGTCTAATGCCCCTTCGTGAATGGTTCAACATACCGAAACGATGTTTTCGGTAGTTTATAGTTTGCAGAGCGGCACGTAAATTCGTTTTATGGGTAATACTGTTAACTCTCGTATTAACCGAGATATCGAAACATGCATGTTTTTTATGGAACGATATAGTTTTTGCAATGACATTCGAAAGCTCTTCAAATCATGATTACACCGATATAAAGTTTGTTAATAATGGCTTTCAAACTTTTCGCAAAAATATCCGGTTAATGTTGTAAGGTCCACATATCATTTGATTTTTGTAATTTCTCGAAGTGCACATCAGAGAGATAGAGAGAGAGAAAGAGAGAGAGAGAGAGAGAGAGAGAGAGAGAGAAAGAGAGAGAGAAAGAGAGAGAGAGAGAGACAGCAAGTTATGTTACTGTTAAACAATCTTTGGTCTTGTTGTGGCACAATCTTTGGCTCTGCACAATCTGGTGCAATCTTAGTTGAAGTTTGGTAGATGACGGATGAAGAAAGGTTTTTGCAAAGGACACCAGGAATGAATATATGATGTATATATTGGAAGGAAAAAAAGATAAAAATTTTGAAGAATGTTATTATTTCTGCAGAGAAGAAGTTTAAGGTAAGACTGCAGCACTGCGCAAGTAAGAATGATTATTGTCAGCTAGTGAACTTGCTCAGAGCTAAGAGAAAGACCATCCCACTTCCCTGAGGTTGCATCAACATATCAACTGATTAAGTTGTTTGGTTTTTATAGAAATTGTTAACATTGTAGCCTTTTCAAATCATTAGGGTTAGGTTAGTGGTGTTTAACGTCCCGTCGACAACGAGGTCATTAGAGACGGAGCGCAAGCTCGGGTTAGGGAAGGATGGGGAAGGAAATCGGCCGTGCCCTTTCAAAGGAACCATCCCGGCATTTGCCTGAAACGATTTAGGGAAATCACGGAAAACCTAAATCAGGATGGCCGGAGACGGGATTGAACCGTCGTCCTTCCGAATGCGAGTCCAGTGTGCTAACCACTGCGCCACCTCGCTCGGTTTTCAAATCATTGTTCGTTCTGATAACCGTAGTATTCTCAGGACCAATGTTATGTGTGAAGATCACGTTACATTTTACTCTGTCATTTGAATACACAATTCATTCTAAAACCGTTGTCTTGGAGTATCATTTCATAGGAATAGTTATTCTCCCCATCCCATTGTTTAAAGAAGTTTTATCATAAAGCGTAACCGCGTTGCACCATGCGGTAAGCAACAGGTAGAATATTATTTGGAAATTTTGTTTAAAAATAGAAATCTAGCATAGCCGCTGGCTGTTTGTTGTTCTGCTTTCGAGAAATCTGCAACAATGTTGTCAAGAGGCGAGGTAAGTGGTAATTTTTATTAGATCCAGATAATCGTTTTACTTCAGTTGCGCATTTAGTATAAAGATAAGTTGTATTCACATCATTTACAGTTCAGTTCAAATTAGGTTCTGCTTAGTCAAAGGTTGGGATACGAGTCTCAGATGGATAACAGTTTGTGGGTATATAGTTTTGGTAATACGTAGAATTCTTATATAATGGAGGTAATTCTGGACTAAATTTCATCCAGAAACACATAGTAGGGAGGTTACAACGTGCTGAACTAGGAAGAGAATGCGGCCGAAATTGACCGTTGGGGTGTAAACATTGTCGCCACGGACTCCACGCCAGACTCCGTCGCATCCGACCGTTTCGAGTGTTAACTTCTTTCCGCATACGCTCTTAACTTTGAAATAAAACAACTCCTTTGTTTTACATTTCTGTTTTGAAAGTTCTGTAATTCCAATGGTATCTAATAAGTGATTTCGGTAATACATTAAATCCTATAAAATTTATTACTCCATTTGGTTACTAGTAGGTCATGCTTGTCCAATATATGTTCGCAATATTTTGCAGTTACAAATGAAGCCATAATTAAGAAAATTTAGGTTAGCATTGTTATCTTTCAGTATTTTATATAATATGATCAATATGCTATCTAAAAGTCTTGTCTATTGTATTCGCCAGTTTAAGCATAAAATAAGCAAGGTTTTGTGGATAGTGACTCAAAAAAGTTAAACTTTTGTTTGTTAATTTAATAAATTTACACCGTAGTTTTGTTGACTTGATTGTTGACAAACGTATAAATAGGAGGAGCACAAGACTCAAGAATGGTCAGTTGGAGACAGTTTTGAGACGCAACCACTATGTCGCACGTCTGTGCAATAAGGTAATTGTTGTAATACAGTATTGTGACTATGTAGCCTGTTATGTGGAGTTGGCTTCCACTAAGAAGAAATGGTGCAGCTTGTCATAAATAAACCACTATAAAAACGACTAGGTACCTGGATTATTTCATGGAATTCACGTAACTTGATCCAGTTAGCAGATGAAATGGACCGAGGAAACGACTACTTCAGCAGCAGCAGCAACAGCAGCTAACAGATTACTCCGAGTTATACCGAACTAAGAAACGTATAAGAAATCAACTGAACTATATAAGTGTCACTGCAGAACTAATTACTAAAGTGTAATGTTTTGGAAACTGTTCTAGCAGTAAACATTTGCATTTGTCTCAAAGTAATTCTTTGAGTGGTGGAGGCCAATGTGATCAGTAAGAAACATCCTCATAATCACACGTTTCTTGATGTCTATGGAACACAAGAATAACAACAAATTTTTGAACTTTTGTTTAAATCAAATAATCTCTTTTCGATGTTGAAAATTTTCGCCCCAGCAAAATTTCACTGTCGTCCCCACGTAACATAACAATAGTAGTTTCGTTACAACTTAAAACATTAATACGGCTACGCATTTGAAATTTTCGTTCTGATGCATTAGAACTTAGCATACAATTTCATTTACAACAATTGTAGCTGACCCAGTATCTACGTCAAGTAAAATTGCTCTAAAAGCAAATACGCTTAATCTTAATAATGCAGACTAAGTTCGCCAAAACACAGCAAAGCCAGGCTTAATGCGCCTGTAACAACTGTTGCAAGAAAAATATGCAGGTATGTTGACTGGACAGGTGATCTGACCTTGTTTGTCAATTCTGAGAACTGCTCATGCTAAAATAAACATTTCTGCTTACTGTCAAGACACCACGATATATCCTCAGATATATCCTCTGATGTTGTGGACTATCAATCAGGAACTTCATTTCTTCGAAGAACCACATGGTGCTCTCATATACATCTTCTAGCACACTTCCTGACTCTTAGTCATTTAATGTTTACAGTTACTTGCGGAAATTCGACCGGAGCAAATGGAATTTCTCCCGGCATGAAGTGAAGCGCATTGCGCAATACTAATAGAGTACAATATATTGCACAGTATATGGAACAAGCATCTACATTATTAAAAAGCTCTGCAGTCTTCTTCAACATATTGCGCAAACCGCCAATACGGATCTCAGATGGTCAGTATTATTGCACAACACTCTGTATTGCGCAATAAATGTTAAACGTGGAATGGCCACTAAAGACCCACAACTGACGATGGTTACATCGCATTAATCCACCCGAGCCGCCTTGCCATTCCATTATAATGCATATTTCTGATGCTTTCGCAAACAATTTCAAGGGCAAGATTAACCAGCGCGATCTAATGATAATCTTATTTCGAAGACCTTTTGAATGCAGTTGAGATATATCGTTTCAGTCAAAACAAAGGGACCAATGTCATCGATCCCTAGACTTACACACTACTTAAACTAACTTATGCTAAGAACAAAACACACACCAATGCCCAAGGAAGGACTCGAACCTCCGGCGGGAGGGGCCGCGCAGTCAGTGACATGACGCCTCAAACCGCGCGGCTCAGTCAAAACAATTCATACTTCCTCTAGCAACTCTGTTGATATAAAAGCTACGAGTATTAGCGACGCAACAAAATTCCGTAACTCTCTGCAATCAGTAGCCGTAAACGTTGTTTCGATATCTTGAACCGGTCGCGAAATAATGGGAGCGGTACGTCTTAACGTGACACCCCTGAATGTAACTGCAAGTCATGATGCAACAGTATCAGTACGACTGCTGCTCAGCAATCTTTCTCAAACGTAAAAAATCGTTATTTTTCGTCTGTCGATGATGTTTTTATTATTTCAAAATGACCGCTCCTGGGCAGTGGCACCCACCATCAAATCTGCTAAACAAATTAAAAATGAATGACAATCTTGTTCTAATCTTGTGTTTTTCAGTGTTACAGAGCTCAAAAAATTGCTGTATAATGACAATATAAACTTGTAAGGTACCATTTCTTGCACATAAACTACAAATTAACCCGTCTTAACGAAACAATTTCACTGCCCTATACTAAAGGCATACTTGTACTTAAAATAAATTAGATTGATTTAAAAAGCCTGTAGTGTTAATGAATGCTAATGGATTGGATGACACAGTCTTGAAATAATTTATAAATAAAATATTCCAGAGCTAAACATAAAAGACTAAAGACGATTTGCTAAATTTGTTTTGTTTATTTATTTGCAACATGCTCCATCACAATATTTGTAATATTACATGTATGTACTGTGTGTGAGAAGGGGGAGGGGGGTGAATGTGTTTTGAGTGTAGTGTATTCTTTGTGCTGTATTATTATCATGATGGAAATGAGCGTACGGCATTGTGGGCCGGAGTCCCCCATTCGGGGGCAAGTACTTATTGCATACGCCGCCACATTGGGTGACTTGCGCGTCGGAGATGGGGATGAAATGATGATGAGGACAACACAACACCCAGTCCCTGAACGGAGAAAATTGCCTGCTCCAGCTGGGAATCGAACCCGGTCCCCTTTGCGTGGCATTCCGCCGCGCTGACCACTCAGCTAACGGGGGCGGACATTATCATCATGATGATGATGAGACAAGGGAGGGGTTAAACCACGGTGCCGGCGCGTAGCCTACTGCCCGTGAATAGGATCAAGGGAGCTACCAAGCTTAACGTCCCCATCCGATCGATGGATCGCCATCAACAGTGTCACATGCCCTCACTTCACGACACATTGCAAAGAGGTTTGGTATTTAAAGCAGGGCATAACCGCTAAGTGTGGTGATCAGGAACTTTAGGTCACTACATCTCCTTCCCTTGACAGTCAAATACTGGAAAAGAAATTTTTTCCACCACCAGGATTCGAGCTGGCTTACCCCCAGG
Source organism: Schistocerca piceifrons (assembly GCF_021461385.2). NCBI lineage: Eukaryota > Metazoa > Arthropoda > Insecta > Orthoptera > Acrididae > Schistocerca > Schistocerca piceifrons. Next base: position 945,273,322 of record NC_060139.1, read on the forward strand.
CCGAGCACCATCACACAAGATTTGCTGTATTGACAAACAGTTAAAAACTTTTAATAATGTGTCCTATCTGGCTGGCCGGTGTGGCCGAGCGGTTCTCGGCGCTTCAGTCTGGAACCGCGCAACCGCTACTGTCGCAGGTTAGAATCCTGCCTCGGGCATGGATGTGTGTGACGTCCTTAGGTTTTTTTTTAGGATTAAGTAGTTCTAAGGGACTGATGACCTCAGATGTTAAGTCCCATCGTGCTCAGAGCCATTTGAACCATTTTTGTGTCCTATCTTCTCTTCCATTAAACAATATATAGACGCGGCTGTATAAATACCAGGCCGACAGTAGCGCCAAGTGGAAGATTCTCCCATTGGGTCAAACTCGACGCTGCCAATGTGCCAAGGGCCGTCCCCTTAGGCACGTGGTAGAGCGTCCCGTCACATCCGAATACGGAGCGCTGACATACGGTAAGACATGTCTTTACATTTTTCATAAAAATTATAATGTCCACAATTACTTTGGTCGTGGAATCGAGGGTTTTAGATAATGAGTGCAAGTATCAAGTTGTTAAAGCGCATTCAAATAAAAACTCTTCGGAACTCTGCAGTATCTTTATGTTCCCCTATTATAAAAATTTTATTTTTGTTGCTTTTAATGTGCGCACAAACGCCGTTCTACTTTAACGCCCAAAATGTTCTTTATACCATATTTTAAATTTTGCCCTGCGTGTGTGTGTAAATTGATTGCACTATGCATACTTGATTTTATACGGATTGGAATTATTACACTGCGTCTTTTTTCCATGCTGGGCTTATACCTTAAACTGTGTGCTGTTTCCCTTTCATTCCCATATACCAGATCGGGTTGACAGAGGAGATAGAGAAGATCCGAAGAAGAGCGGCGCGTTTCGTCACAGGGTTATTTGGTAAGGGTGATAGCGTTATGGAGATATTTAGCAAACTCAAGTGGCAGACTCTGCAAGAGAGGCGCTCTGCATCGCGGTGTAGCTTGCTCGCCAGGTTTCGAGAGGGTGCGTTTCTGGATGAGGTATCGAATATATTGCTTCCCCCTACTTATACCTCCCGAGGAGATCACGAATGTAAAATTAGAGAGATTCGAGCGCGCACGGAGGCTTTCCGGCAGTCGTTCTTCCCGCGAACCATACGCGACTGGAACAGGAAAGGGAGGTAATGACAGTGGCTCGTAAAGTGCCCTCCGCCACAAACTGTTGGGTGGCTTGCGGAGTATAAATGTAGATGTAGATGTCGATGTAGATGTCTGTGTGGATACGAAAAACGCTATCCTCATCCGCACGATCCTTATCCACATTTGCATCCGTAAGTTTCATACCTGCGTCTGCAATTTCCATATCCACATCTGCAAGTTCCATCTCCACCTCCACATCCGTAAGTTCCGTGTCTGCATCTATATGTTCCACATTCACATCTGCAAGTTCCTTGCCCGCATCCGCAAGTTACATGTCTACATCCACAAGTTGCATGTCCACATCCGCAGATATTTGAAGATAGCAACGACAAAGAAAACTCATCAGTCTTGCCAGCAAAGTCATTTTACGCAGCTCGTGGTCGTGCGGTAGCGTTCTCGCTTCCCGCGCCCGGGTTGCCGGGTTCGATTCCCGGCGGGGTCAGGGATTTTCTCTGCCTCGTGAGGACTGGGTGTTGTGTGTTGTCCTTATGTTAGTTAGGTTTAAGTAGTTCTAAGTTCTAGGGGACTGATGACCATAGATGTTAAGTCCCATAGTGCTCAGAACCAATTGAAAAGTCATTTTACTTTCCGAAGTTGTGTGCGGAAATGGATTTCTCGACACGTCATGGAGCAGGAGCTCTCCGGAGCGCTCACTGCAGTGGCTGGGGACGTGTGGTCTCATCGTTGTCATCAGGAAGTTGATGATCGTGTAAGGTGGGACCGCAGTGTATCTACCCATTTCATTTTTCATACAGAACGACAATACGCCACGATATGAAACTTCCTGGCAGATCAAAACCGTGTGCTGGACCGAGACTCGAACTCGGGGAGAAGAGAGTGAAAATCTCATTCTGGAAACATCCCCCCCCCCCCCCCCGGCTGTGGCTAAGCCATGTCTCCGCAATATCCTTTCTTTCAGGAGTGCTAGTACTGCAAGGTTCGCAGGAGAGCTTCTGTAAAGTTTGGAAAGTAGGAGACGAGGTGCTGGTAGAAGTAAAGCTGTGAGGACGGGGCATGAGTCGTGCTTGGGTAGCTCAGTTGGTAGAGCACTTACCCGCGAAAGGCAAAGCCCCCAATTCGAATCTCGGTCCGACACACAGTTTTGATCTGCTAGGAAGTTTCATATCAGCGCACACTCCGCTGCAGAGTGAAAATCTCATTCTGGAATACGCCACGACCTGGAACAGCCTGTTCTAGAATAATAGTCTGTTAACCTTATCAATACCAAGGCGTTTTCCATAACGCGCCCTCGTTACAGAGTGGAGGGGGGGGGGGGTACTTTATGCCCACCCTAAAAATAAAATTTGTTGATTGTTATTGACTAATACGCAGTGGAACAAATAAAAGTGGACTGGAGAACAGAGTTCCACGGCACAAAGAAACACAATAGGAAAAGGAAATACATTACTAACCTGACTATAGCAGATGTTGAAAGTGACCTCCATTCTTCTCCTGGTACTTTTGGGCCCCGGTCAGCAAGCTGCTGACGGCGCGGCGGCTCGAAGCTGGACTGCTGGAATTGCCGCAATCTTATCCGAAATGTTCTGCTGCAATTCTTGGAGACTATGAGGGCTGCTGCGATATTCTTGAGGGCTCCTCACACAATGTAATCGCACGTTGACAGATCAGGTGGCCTGGATGGCCAGCTCTGGCCGCTACCAGACTTACCTCTGCTAACTACTCTGTCAGGCGGGAAGATTGTGTCAATGTTCTCCAAGGTTCGTCCGGCTGTATGGGCAGTTGCTCCCCCCTATTGGAAGTAACTGTAGGTCTTTTCCTCCTACATTAATTCTGCCAAAAATGGTTTCAAAATGTTGGAAATGTAGCGAACCAGAGTCAGCATCCGAGGAAAAAAGATGAGACCGAAAATGTGGCGTACAGACATTGCGGTGGTGCGGTTCTTTCCGTCCCTTTACGACGAACCTGCACCTACCTGTGAACATTGTCTCAGCAGTTCATCAGTAGGAAAGCCGAGCGAAACGTGCTGTACTTAGACGTGAACCAGGCTGCAATTAAAGTCACTATCTACGTTTCGGGACAAAGTTTTCACAGGAAATGAACGATTGGAAATTTTGCCCTTAATTAATATATTCTGAAACTTAGGTGAGATAGTATCACTGCCAAGGCCGTGCTAATCTCAACACAACCACTCACAATCCCTTTCACTCACTTTAGCAAGTTTATGGTGTTGCATTTCCCGAAAACGTAATAGCTACAAAAATACGGATTGTTTTTGATTGAGAATGCTCGCCAAGTATTAAGTCTGTCGGTACCAAATGCAGTCACAGTTTTTAGCCACCGACCTGCTCAATACGCCATGCGGAATTTATGTCTTTTCTCGTTTCAAAATTCACTTAAAAATTCCGAAATTTCTACACACCCATCGGAATAATTCTGCCGTCACTTTACAGCACTTTTGATGTATGAAACGCTGCTAGATCCGGCAACTTATCATTTCCGTCGGAACTACTACACACGTCCGAATTGTTTCATGGCTAGGCTCCGACTCCTCCCTAGAATACTCTAAGTCTTCTCTACCAGCAGAAAAAGGCGCGCGAAGAATATTGCTTTACCATTGGTCAGTTTACTCAACAGCCAATAGCAAAACAACATTCTCCCGCGTCAGTCCGCTCTTTTCAAGAATAACCAATCGCAAAATAGTAAACCTAACGACTGCACTTTTTACCGACGTAATTATCTAATATGCTGAAGTTTTGCTTATTCATAAAGTTATTTACTATCGTTATTAATACCTGAATTAACTTTCCCTTAAACTTACTTTACAAATCTATTCTACAAAAATCCCCTTTGTCCATATCCATACTTCTTCGGAAAGTTCCCACACTAAATCCTACTACATAACTCGTTAAACAATTATCTTCATATTAACCTTAAACCACACTCACGCATCATTCATACTGCTAAAACACATTTATAACATCTTACATACACAAACAGACACAATAACAACAGTTTATGAAAAACGTTCTATTACTTTATTGCACTCTAGTGGGCACAATAGAAACTAAAATCACGGTCTCCCTATCCAATATTATCTGCTGATACATGAACTACACTCCTGGAAATGGAAAAAAGAACACATTGACACCGGTGTGTCAGACCCACCATACTTGCTCCGGACACTGCGAGAGGGCTGTACAAGCAATGATCACACGCACGGCACAGCGGACACACCAGGAACCGCGGTGTTGGCCGTCGAATGGCGCTAGCTGCGCAGCACTTGTGCACCGCCGCCGTCAGTGTCAGCCAGTTTGCCGTGGCATACGGAGCTCCATCGCAGTCTTTAACACTGGTAGCATGCCGCAACAGCGTGGACGTGAACCGTATGTGCAGTTGACGGACTTTGAGCGAGGGCGTATAGTGGGCATGCGGGAGGCCGGGTGGACGTACCGCCGAATTGCTCAACACGTGGGGCGTGAGGTCTCCACAGTACATCGATGTTGTCGCCAGTGGTCGGCGGAAGGTGCACGTGCCCGTCGACCTGGGACCGGACCGCAGCGACGCACGGATGCACGCCAAGACCGTAGGATCCTACGCAGTGCCGTAGGGGACCGCACCGCCACTTCCCAGCAAATTAGGGACACTGTTGCTCCTGGGGTATCGGCGAGGACCATTCGCAACCGTCTCCATGAAGCTGGGCTACGGTCCCGCACACCGTTAGGCCGTCTTCCGCTCACGCCCCAACATCGTGCAGCCCGCCTCCAGTGGTGTCGCGACAGGCGCGAATGGAGGGAAGAATGGAGACGTGTCGTCTTCAGCGATGAGAGTCGCTTCTGCCTTGGTGCCAATGATGGTCGTATGCGTGTTTGGCGCCGTGCAGGTGAGCGCCACAATCAGGACTGCATACTACCGAGGCACACAGGGCCAACACCCGGCATCATGGTGTGGGGAGCGATCTCCTACACTGGCCGTACACCACTGGTGATCGTCGAGGGGACACTGAATAGTGCACAGTACATCCAAACCGTCATCGAACCCATCGTTCTACCATTCCTAGACCGGCAAGGTAACTTGCTGTTCCAACAGGACAATGCACGTCCGCATGTATCCCGTGCCACCCAACGTGATCTAGAAGGTGTAAGTCAACTACCCTGGCCAGCAGGATCTCCGGCTCTGTCCCCCATTGAGCATGTTTGGGACTTGATGAAGCGTCGTCTCACGCGGTCTGCACGTCCAGCACGAACGCTGGTCCAACTGAGGCGCCAGGTGGAAATGGCATGGCAAGCCGTTCCACAGGACTACATCCAGCATCTCTACGATCGTCTCCATGGGAGAATAGCAGCCTGCATTGCTGCGAAAGGTGGATATACACTGTACTAGTGCCGACATTGTGCATGCTCTGTTGCCTGTGTCTATGTGCCTGTGGTTCTGTCAGTGTGATCATGTGATGTATCTGACCCCAGGAATGTGTCAATAAAGTTTCCCCCTCCTGGGACAATGAATTCACGGTGTTCTTATTTCAATTTCCAGGAGTGTACGTGCGCGTCCAGTCTCGCGTCACCATCTGTCACTCTCCAGCTCTGAGACACATTTCCCACTTAACCGCCTCCAAGGCAGGATCGGTATACGGCGCTACGCCTCAACATTACACACCAAGCTCCAACATTCTGATCAATGAGTTGACATGTCCACTCAGGTGAAACCAGGCTTCATCAGACATAGAGAACAGATCCACGTCCAAGCCATTCAATGTCGTCTCAGTGAACAGCCACTAACAAAGCTGGAGGCACTGAGGAGTATCTGCTGGCCTTAATGCAGGAGCAACAGACATTCAGTAGGAACGCATGTGTGTCCAGGTGCAGTATTCTTCAGCATGATCGACGTGATATGCCGGTCATTTGAGACAGACATCGGGTAGATTTGGTAGGATTTTGAAGCATTTTCTGGTGAACTGCAGCCACATTTTCTGGTGTGCGGACCATTTTAGGACTAAGCGTCGCATGATACTCTTTTCTATCAGTTTGACATCAGTAAACTGCTCAGCAAACAACTGACCATACAGCTTCCTCGACTTTGTTGCCATGTAACTTTCCACAGCGAACATCCGCTGTTTCACTGTGAGTACCATTCTCCCCATTGCACTGCTCGACTCGCACAGTCCGCACTACTCTTTAAATCGTTGTGGATCACGTGACGGGCGCGTCACGGGGTGTAGTTATATACATACATTCACGTCCAATCTGATCCACTCGTCCGGGCCACTTATTTCCTCCGCCCTGTATTATAAACATAAAGTACTTCTTAAAGAGGTACTGATGCGTTAGTAGGGTCCATAAAATGAAAATACCTTTAAGCCCACTCGTAGCAACACCAATGCACTTTCAATAACGTGTGACGTATGCTGTCAGGGAGGGGGGGGGGGGAATTTAAAATGAAAAAAATCACGTAACTGTTGTGGACTTTTACTTATAAAATACTTTTTAAAGAGATATTGATGTGTAAATAAGGTCCTGAACCTGAAAACGTTGAATGTAACACTAAGACTTAAACTTATAGGTTAAGTTTAACTGGAAAATTTGAAACATTTAGGTGGAACAATTCATTACAAGCGATTAATATAGTTTCAGAAATCTAAAATGCAAAGCAACTGAGTAGATTACAATATTTTCAAAAGATAGGCATAAAGTACCGCTTTCACCCCTCTCTGTTGTGAGGGCTAATGTCATGCATGTCAAAAGTTTAGGTAGGCGCTTAACAAGCCATCGTTATTCAATTTCACAATATTTCACAAATCTGTTTTTGAAGTTAAATATCATGGTTCGGAATAGTAAAATTACTAAAAATATCTTGGGGGAGATCTTTCTAAATGATGCCAGAGAGCTTATTACATCTTCCAGCATTTTTTTGCCAACAGAATCAGTTAAATAGTCTTGATTTAGCTCGGAAAAAATTGCCAGAACTTCGAACCACTGCGGGTTAATTGACTCCAAGATGTCTAGTTTGCTGTCCTGTAGTGTGTACACACTTCCTTTTACCAATTCCTGCAGACGATTCCGAAGGCCAGATCTTATAAAAAAGAATTTATTAATACGGGAATTTCTTATAGTGACAACATGCTGCTGCAATTTTTGGACCTCTTTCGCCAAGAAACACGTTTTGCACTGCACTCAGTAAATGGGACGTCCGTAATATCATTAGCAGTTCACATTTATTATTATCTCCAGTTTTTTAATTCTCATTCTCGAAACGTCTAGCACGAACTTTTCCTTCTTCACTGTTTATATAATGTGCAGCCACTCCCATGTAGTTTATTTTACGATATGGATCCCTCCATAGATGGACTGTTAGTGCCCCTACCACATTCGTCACCTCTCTAGAGACACCTTTGCACTGATGATCAGCGGATTCCTGATCTGTCTCTTGCATAAAGTGGAGTTCCCTTCAATTTTTCTTTGCAAGCACCAAAATTAGGAAGAGCTACAACACCCAAAGATCGTAAAAATGCATTGTATTTTAAGGCAGAACTATTAGTAGAAAATATTAAAACGATTCAAACAGAAATCGATCAAATTCCAGACAGTGTCCATAACGACACTGAGAGTTTGTTTCTAGCAGAATAAGAACAATTTTACCAGATTTGAAAAACTGGAAACAGAATCAGTATGTTGTTCAGATTGTATCCGAGTGCATGAAGGGGAAGCAGTGACTGATAAGAGAGTGCGGCAGGGTTGTAGTCTATCCCCGATCCTTTTCAATCTGTACATTAAGGAAGCAGTAAATGAACCCAAAGAAAACTTTACAATGTGAATTAAAGTCCGTGGAGAAGAAATAAAAAATTTGAGGTTTGCCGATGACTTTGTAAATCTATCACAGATAGCAAAGGACTTGGAAGAACTGTTGAGCGGACACTGTCTTGAAAGGAGGATATAAAATTAACATCAACAAAATGTAAACAAAGGTAATGGAATGTAGAGAATTAAATCAGATAATGCTGAGGGAATTAGATTAAGAAACGAGACTCTTAAAGTAGTAGATGAATTTTGCTTTTTGGGCAGCAAGATAACTAAAGATGGCCGAAATTGAAAGGATATAAAATGTAGACTGGCAACTGCAAGAGAAGCATTTCTGAAGAAGAGAAATTTCTTAACATCGAATATAGATTTAAGTGTCAGGAACTCCTTTCTGAAAGTATTTGTATGGAGTGTAGCTATGTACGGCAGCGAAACATGGACGATAAACAGTTTAGACAAGAAGAGAACGGGAGCTTTTGAAATACGATTCTACAGAAGAATGCTGGAGATCAGATGAGTGAATCATATAACCAATGAGGAGTTACTGAACAGAATTGGGAAGAGAAGAAACTTGTGGCACAACCTGACTAGAAGAAGGGATAGGCTGATGGGACACATTCTGAGACATCAAGCGATCAGCAATTTAATATTGGAGGGAAGTGTGGAGAGTAAAAATCGTAGAGGGAGACCAAGAGATGAATACGGTAAGCAGATTCAGAACGATGTAGGTTGCAGTTATTATTCGGAGATGACGAGACTTGAGCAGGATCGAGCAGCATTGAGAACTGAAGACCACAATAGCAACAAGAATTGTTCAAGAAAATACGTTTTTCTCGTCAAGTTTGTAACACAAACATTGTATGTAGTAGTTTTATACATTATATTACGTATTTAAGTTCTTAAAAGCTCTTTGTACCGTTTGTTGCATTCGCCTTAGCCTTTCTTTCGTCGCCTAACGAAGGTGACGTGACCCTGTTTGGCTGCTCTGACCCACTAGTTTCTGCTGAAGTCTTTGCCTGGCTCGTCAGAAACGCCGATGTTGCGTTTTGTCCTGACCCAGTCTCGGTGTCGAAATGTTTTGATTGCGGACACTTCGTGTCGACATTGCCATAATATAGCAAAAGATAGCTTCCCTCTGGCACTCTCAAAATTTTACCAGTTTTACTGCCCGATACAAGGTTGGCATGCAACAACACATTACCGTGGGAGTTCGATTCTTTGAAGAATTGCGGCTAGGGATGGGGGAGGGAGCGACGTGACTGTTAGCCATAGAGAATCAAGGGGAGAAAAGAAATAAAACAAAACTGACGTAGACAAATTGGAAGATAAGCACAAGGCACTCGAATTTGTCATTAAGTTTCAAAAAAGGATTAAGTTTGTGAGAATGTAAACAATCTCGACACTGACGGCCAGAGTGAAATGATAAAAACAAATATGGAAGAAGTGACATCTACATCTACTTGGCTACTCTGCAATCCACAGTTAAGTCCTGGCCGGCCGCGGTGGTCTCGCGGTTAAGGCGCTCAGTCTGGAACCGCGCGACTGCTACGGTCGCAGGTTCGAATCCTGCCTCGGGCATGGATGTGTGTGATGTCCTTAGGTTAGTTAGGTTTAAGTAGTTCTAAGTTCTAGGGGACTGATGACCACAGAAGTTAAGTCTCATAGTGCTCAGAGCCATTTGAACCATTTTAAAATTAAGTCCTGGGAGAGGGTTCATCGAACCACCTCCAACCTATTTCACTACCGTTCCAGTCTCGAACGACGCGCGGGGAAAACAAAAACGTAAATCCTTCCGTGAGACTTCTGATTCTCATATTTTATTGTAACGATCGTTTCTCCCTGCGCACGTGGGCGCCAACAAAATATTTTCCCATTCGGAGGAGAAAGTTGGTGACTTAAATTTCGTTAAAACAGCCTGCCGCAAAGAAACACGTCTTGTTTTAATGGCTGCCGTCCAACCTCGCGTATCATATCCATGACACTGTGCCCCCTATTTCGCGATAATAATACAGAACGAGCTGCCCTTCTTTGGACTTTTTCGATGTCCTCCGTTAATCGTATCTGGTAAGAATCAATACCGCGCAGCAGTAGTCTAGAGGAAGCAGTCTCTTTAGCAGAAGTGTTGCATTTAGTGCTCTGCCAATAAAACGCTTTGGTTTACCTTCCGTACCACATTATCTAAGTGATAGTTCCAACTTAAGTTATTTGTAGTTGTAATACCTAAGTATTCGGTTGAATTCGAGGCACTTTAGGTATGTGAGATTTATGTGTAATGTGTAAAGGAAATTTAGCGGATTCCTTTTAGTACCCTTGTGGATGAGTTCACACTTTTCATTATTTAGAGTCATTTGCCACTTTTCGCACCATTCATATACTTCCTCTAAATCATTTTGCAATTGGTTTTGACCATCTGATGACTTTACTACACTGTAAATGACAGAGTTGTCTGCAAATAATATAAAAAGGCCGCTCAGATTGTCTTCTAAATCATTTATATAGATTAGGAACAGCAGAGGATCTGTAACAGTTCCTTGTGGAACGTCAGATATAACGTCTGTCTTACTCGATACCTTTTCTTCAGTTACCACTAATTGTGACCTTTCTGGCAAGAAATCACGAATCCAGTCTCACAACTGAGACGATGCTCCGTAGGCACGCAGTTTCATTAGACACCGATTGTGAGGAACGGTGTCAAACGTTTTATGGAAATCTAGAAATATGAGGTCAATCTGAGCTCCCCTGTAGATAGCACTCAGTACTTCGCGTGAATAAAGAGCTAGTTCTGTTTCACAAGAACGGTATTTTCTGAATCCGTGCTGACTATTATCTACAAATCAGTTTCTTCGAGGTAATACGTAATGTTGGAACACGTGTCTTGCAACAGAAGAAGTGTGCGGAAAAGAAAAAGAAGGAACAAAAGTCCATGGTCCTCAGAGGAATGCGAGCGAAAAGTGACAGAAAGAAGATAACAACATATTTGTAATTTTCTCTTTCTTCCTTGTTTTAGTAAAACTATTTTTAGAGTAAATATAATAGTCTGACTATTAAGCGTGTTACTTGTGATGAAGAAAAGATTCATGTATGTGGAACATACAGCCATAACGTGTTAAGTCTGGAGTAATCAGTTTAGTAACTAAGTTATCTTCGTAAGGCAATATCCGTCTTTTGTCTGACATACGTCACTTGTGTTTCCCTTCTTTACCGTTTTGTTCTCCTGATCTTGCAAAGTTACTACGCATATGTTAATGTAAGTGCATATGAACAAGGCTGCATACTGTCACTGTACTTATTCAGTTTGTATGCAGATCATGTTATGAGGAATGCGAGGCCAGATGAAGGAGAAACAGGAATTAAAATAGCTGGAATAAATGTAAACAACCTCAAGTACGCGGATGATACGGTCCTGTTGGCAGAAAGTGAAGAAGAATTGAGAACACTCTTACTGAAGGTGAAAGACGAAAGTGAAAAGGCCGGTCTTATGCTTAATGTGAAGAAAACGAAAATTATGGCAACTACACCTACCAATTCGTGGGATATAGCAGGAGAAACCATGGAGGTAGTGACCACATTCAGTTATCTCGGTTCCCAGATCTCTGCTGATGGCGACTGCAGCCATGAAATCCGGAGACGCCTGTTGCTCGGTAGACAGGCGATGTCAAACCTTGACAAGGTTATAAGGTCCAGAGATACGAGGGCAGTTCAATAAGTAATGCAACACATTTTTTTTCTCGGCCAGTTTTGGTTGAAAAAACCGGAAATTTCTTGTGGAATATTTTCAAACATTCCCGCTTCGCCTCGTATAGTTTCATTGACTTCCGACAGGTGGCAGCGCTGTACGGAGCTGTTAAAATGGCGTCTGTAACGGATGTGCGTTGCAAACAACGGGCAGTGATCAAGTTTCTTTTGGCGGAAAACCAGGGCATCTCAGATATTCATAGGCGCTTGCAGAATGTCTACGGTGATCTGTCAGTGGACAAAAGCACGGTGAGTCGTTGGGCAAAGCGTGTGTCATCGCCGCCGCAAGGTCAAGCAAGACTGTCTGATCTTCCGCGTGCGGGCCGGCCGTGCACAGCTGTGACTCCTGCAATGGCGGAGCGTGCGAACACACTCGTTCGACATGATCGACGGATCACCATCAAACAACTCAGTGCTCAACTTGACATCTCTGTTGGTAGTGCTGTCACAATTGCTCACCAGTTGGGATATTCAAAGGTTTGTTCCCGCTGGGTCCCTCGTTGTCTAACCGAACACCATAAAGAGCAAAGGAGAACCATCTGTGCGGAATTGCTTGCTCGTCATATGGCTGAGGGTGACAATTTCTTGTCAAAGATTGTTACAGGCGATGAAACATGGGTTCATCACTTCGAACCTGAAACAAAACGGCAATCAATGGAGTGGCGCCACACCCACTCCCCTACCAAGAAAAAGTTTAAAGCCATACCCTCAGCCGGTAAAGTCATGGTTACAGTCTTCTGGGACGCTGAAGGGGTTATTCTGTTCGATGTCCTTCCCCATGGTCAAACGATCAACTCTGAAGTGTATTGTGCTACTCTTCAGAAATTGAAGAAACGACTTCAGCGTGTTCGTAGGCACAAAAATCTGAACGAACTTCTCCTTCTTCATGACAACGCAAGACCTCACACAAGTCTTCGCACCCGAGAGGAGCTCACAAAACTTCAGTGGACTGTTCTTCCTCATGCACCCTACAGCCCCGATCTCGCACCGTCGGATTTCCATATGTTTGGCCCAATGAAGGACGCAATCCGTGGGAGGCACTACGCGGATGATGAAGAAGTTATTGATGCAGTACGACGTTGGCTCCGACATCGACCAGTGGAATGGTACCGTGCAGGCATACAGGCCCTCATTTCAAGGTGGCGTAAGGCCGTAGCATTGAATGGAGATTACGTTGAAAAATAGTGTTGTGTAGCTAAAAGACTGGGGAATAACCTGGTGTATTTCAATGCTGAATAAAACAACCCCTGGTTCAGAAAAGAAATGTGTTGCATTACTTATTGAACTGCCCTCGTATAATACTAGCAACAAAGATCCGTATTGTGAGGGCTATGGTATTTCCAGTTGTGACGTATGGATGTGAGACCTGGACTATTAGAAAGGCTGAACGGCGAAGAATTGACTCCTTCGAATTGTGGTGTTGGAGGAAACTTCTTAGAGTTCCATGGACTGCAAAGAGAACCAACAGATCAATATTGGAGCAAATAAAACCAGATTTCTCCCTAGAAGGTCTAATGTTAAAACAAAAGCTGACCTACTTTGGACACACACTGCGAAGGCATGCCCCGCTGGAAAGAACGTGAATGCTGGGGAAGATTGAAGGAACTAGAAGAAGAGGACGTCAGAGGATGAGATGGATCGATGGCATCACAGAAGCAATGTGTTCCAACCTGGAAGGTCTACGGGAGAAAGTGCAAGACAGGAAAAAGTGGCGTGATTTGGTTCATGGGGTCACGAAGAGTCGGAACCGACTAAACGAATAGAGAGAGAGATATGAACAGTAACAAGCACTAAATTTATTTCCCACATTGTGTAATAATTCATTATTTCATGCAAATAACATCCTTTTTATATGTTATTATTAGGTTTTGTGACGAAATGCGGATGAGGCTTACAACATGGACCATAATAACAGGCGTGGACGAAGTTTGCTTAACCGTCTTTACGGATGTCTCACTGAGATCGCTACGAACTGTATTAATCATTCAAGACTTGCTTACTATTTACACTCCTGGAAATGGAAAAAAGAACACATTGACACCGGTGTGTCAGACCCACCATACTTGCTCCGGACACTGCGAGAAGGCTGTACAAGCAATGATCACACGCACGGCACAGCGGACACACCAGGAACCGCGGTGTTGGCCGTCGAATGGCGCTAGCTGCGCAGCATTTGTGCACCGCCGCCGTCAGTGTCAGCCAGTTTGCCGTGGCATACGGAGCTCCATCGCAGTCTTTAACACTGGTAGCATGCCGCGACAGCGTGGACGTGAACCGTATGTGCAGTTGACGGACTTTGAGCGAGGGCGTATAGTGGGCATGCGGGAGGCCGGGTGGACGTACCGCCGAATTGCTCAACACGTGGGGCGTGAGGTCTCCACAGTACATCGATGTTGTCGCCAGTGGTCGGCGGAAGGTGCACGTGCCCGTCGACCTGGGACCGGACCGCAGCGACGCACGGATGCACGCCAAGACCGTAGGATCCTACGCAGTGCCGTAGGGGACCGCACCGCCACTTCCTAGCAAATTAGGGACACTGTTGCTCCTGGGGTATCGACGAGGACCATTCGCAACCGTCTCCATGAAGCTGGGCTACGGTCCCGCACACCGTTAGGCCGTCTTCCGCTCAAGCCCCAACATCGTGCAGCCCGCCTCCAGTGGTGTCGCGACAGGCGTGAATGGAGGGACGAATGGAGACGTGTCGTCTTCAGCGATGAGAGTCGCTTCTACCTTGGTGCCAATGATGGTCGTATGCGTGTTTGGCGCCGTGCAGGTGAGCGCCACAATCAGGACTGCATACGACCGAGGCACACAGGGCCAACACCCGGCATCATGGTGTGGGGAGCGATCTCCTACACTGGCCATACACCACTGGTGATCGTCGAGGGGACACTGAATAGTGCACGGTACATCCAAACTGTCATCGAACCCATCGTTCTACCATTCCTAGACCGGCAAGGGAACTTGCTGTTCCAACAGGACAATGCACGTCCGCATGTATCCCGTGCCACCCAACGTGCTCTAGAAGGTGTAAGTCAACTACCCTGGCCAGCAAGATCTCCGGATCTGTCCGCCATTGAGCATGTTTGGGACTGGATGAAGCGTCGTCTCACGCGGTCTGCACGTCCAGCACGAATGCTGGTCCAACTGAGGCGCCAGGTGGAAATGGCATGGCAAGCCGTTCCACAGGACTACATCCAGCATCTCTACGATCGTCTCCATGGGAGAATAGCAGCCTGCATTGCTGCGAAAGGTGGATATACACTGTACTAGTGCCGACATTGTGCATGCTCTGTTGCCTGTGTCTATGTGGCTGTGGTTCTGTCAGTGTGATCATGTGATGTATCTGACCCCAGGAATGTGTCAATAAAGTTTCCCCTTCCTGGGACAATGAATTCACGGTGTTCTTATTTCAATTTCCAGGAGTGTAGTTTAAGAAGTCTTTTTTGCCAGTGCGAACAGTATTGCCGCACTGAAGATATTCGAAACTGACACGATCACGAAAATAAGAAACCAAACCAGTTATTCTCGAAACATGAGACCCAGAAAATATTAGATACAGGCTCCCAGGTAGATGCTATTTTCCTTGACTTCCGGAAGGCGTTCGATACAGTTCCGCACTGTCGCCTGATAAACGAAGTAAGAGCCTACGGAATATCAGACCAGCTGTGTGGCTGGATTGAAGAGTTTTTAGCAAACAGAACACAGCATGTTGTTATCAATGGAGAGACGTCTACAGACGTTAAAGTAAACTCTGGCGTGCTACAGGGGAGTGTTATGGGACCATTGCTTTTCACAATATATATAAATGACCTAGTACATAGTGTCGGAAGTTCCTTGCGGCTTTTCGCGAATGATGCTGTAGTATACAGAGAAGTTGCAGCATTAGAAAATTGTAGCGAAATGCAGGAAGATCTGCAGGGGAGAGGCACTTGGTGCAGGGAGTGGCAACTGACCCTTAACATAGAGAAATGTAATGTATTGCGAATACATAGAAAGAAGGATCCTTTATTGTATGATTATATGATAGCGGAACAAACACTGGTAGCAGTTACTTCTGTAAAATATCTGGGAGTATGCGTGCGGAACGATTTGAAGTGGAATGATCATATAAAATTAATTGTTGGTAAGGCGGGTACCAGGTTGAGATTCATTGGGAGAGTCCTTAGAAATTGTAGTCCATCAACAAAGGAGGTGGCTTACAAAACACTCGTTCGACCTATACTTGAGTATTGCTCAACAGTGTGGGATCCGTACCAGATCGGGTTGACGGAGGAGATAGAGAAGATCCAAAGAAGAGCTGCGCGTTTCGTCACAGGGTTATTTGGTAAGCGTGATAGCGTTACGGAGATGTTTAGCAAATTCAAGTGGCAGACTCTGCAAGAGAGGCGCTCTGCATCGCGGTGTAGCTTGCTGTCCAGGTTTCGAGAGGGTGCGTTTCTGGATGAGGTATCGAATATATTGCTTCTCCCTACTTATACCTCCCGAGGAGATCACGAATGTAAAATTAGAGAGATTCGAGCGCGCACGGAGGCTTTCAGACAGTCGTTCTTCCCGCGAACCATATGCGACTGGAACAGAAAAGGGAGGTAATGACAGTGGCACGTAAAGTGCCCTCCGCCACACACCGTTGGGTGGCTTGCGGAGTATAAATGTAGATGTAGATGTAGATGAAACACATAGTATTTCTTGCAAATCGAAGATTTTCTAGTCATCGTCAATTTAACTCTCCAGCAGAGCTAAAAGAGATTAAAAGGAAAACAAAGAAGCA
Organism: Schistocerca piceifrons; assembly: GCF_021461385.2. Classification (NCBI taxonomy): domain Eukaryota; kingdom Metazoa; phylum Arthropoda; class Insecta; order Orthoptera; family Acrididae; genus Schistocerca; species Schistocerca piceifrons. The sequence goes on from NC_060139.1 coordinate 945,289,772, forward strand.
TATGAAAATGCTAAGAGCTACACCAATAGTGTTCCTCCCTTTGGATCCCTGCCCGAGTTCTCCCTTCTCCAAAAAGACTGTTGAGAGCGGAATTGCAGGAAATATTTGCGCCAGCAGCACGTCAGTTTCCGCGAGACCTCGCCGCTGGCAGAGGGATTCACGCAGCCCCGCGGGCTGGCCTCGCTTTGTGAACAGCTGATCCAGATACGTGGAAGCGACGAGATAGGGTGCCATCCGCGGAGGAGTCACGCCTGGTGGAACGTGCCACGTACCACGCGCGGACACGTCACCGGCTGCACGGGGCCCACAGCGCAGCGCTCCCTCGTTACGCAACCAGCCACACACACACACAAGGTACGTCCAACCGTTGCGTCAGAGTCTCCGCGCGCGTTTTGCAAGTCATCACACGTCGCGGCGCTGTGACTCACCTATTGTGCGCGCGCGGCTAGCGTCTGCCTCTATACCGGGAAAGCTCCGGGCAGTATGCTCAGCTGAGCAGACCAGCCGTAACGGCACTCCGGGGGACAGAGACAGTACGAAGAACGACTGATGTGACGCCCCTTCTCCCCAAACTGCTGCGGCGTTCCCCTGTGGTGATGGCGGCTGCTGGGAAGTTCAAAAGTCCTTCCACCGACTGCGTCTGAGCTTGCAGCGTCGCATTCCTTTCGAGCGATGTGGCGCAATTAGGTGAGCCGGATACACAGCCGCCAGCTTATCTGGTCCGATTCCGGTTTCTCGACGTTTCCTTCAGCCAGTTAGTGAACGACGCAGTTGGTTCATCCTACCAGAGCGAGTACGAAACTGTGACGCACCCGTGTCTGTGTGACTTGCTACGTAGTCATCAGAGTTTCATTGCTCCCCTGCAATCTTCGTATCCGTTGCCACTGCTTTAGCTTTTGGTTTGATGACCGCACAGCCATCCAAAATTTAAAGACATTACCAATACTCAAGTTTGAGTATTAACTACATACAATGATATTCAGGGCTTCTATAAACGGTAAATTATTGAACTAGAATAAAACCGCAAAGAACTGTTAAGTCTTTAAACATGGCTGCGTTGTCAGCGACCGTTGCAAGGTAAAATCAAAACTATTGCAGCCCTCGGTCGCAAAAATGAAGTGTTTTTGACCTAAGTTTCGGCCGCTTCTAAGAGTGCCTAGATCAGAAATGAAACATTTAAAACTAGCATGTCACGTATAAAATATCTGATTTGATCCATTATAAACGGTTCTGAAAGCCGGCGACTGTGAAAACAATCGGTTTGTTTATAAATAACTCATCTGCTACCAATGATCATTTTCTTTATTTTATTTTTCGCACGACGCGTTTCGGGAAATGATTCCATTTTCAAATGCGTTTTTTAGTGTTTGTTATGCCATTTCTCAGTGATGTTGTCGATATGTGAGAGTCTGCTTCATTTCGTTGACTTTTTCATTTCGTTGACTTAGCAAACTATCACACATCGACAACATCACATAGAAGTGGCATAACAAACACAAAAAAACGCACTTGAAAATGGGAATCATTTCCCGAAACGCGTCGTGCGAAAAATAAAATAAAGAAAATCGTGACTGGTAGCAGATGAGTTATTTATAAACAAACCTATACGTATAAAATAAACATGAAACGATACGCTTTAGTCACAAAATATTAAAATAGAAAACATAGTGGCAGGTCACTAAGGGCTGCACCCCATGTCGAGCTGCGGTAGCGTCAGACTCAATGATGCTGCCGCAGCTCGACATGTGGTGCAGCCCTTAGTGGCCTGCCGCTATGTTTTCTATTTTAATATTTTGTGACATGCAAATGTTTTATTTCTGATGAAGGCACTCTTAAAAGTGGCCGAAACCTAGGTCAGAAAGACTTCATTTTCGCGACCGAGGGCTACAATCGTATTAACTTTGAACTGTTAATTGCTGATTTATTATCGCCTGGTTTCGCTGCGTTAAAGCAGCTACACCAAGAAGAAATGCAGATGATAAACGGGTACTCATTGGACAAATATATTGTACTAGAACTGACATGTGATTACATTTTCACGCAATTTGGGTGCATAGATCCTAAGAAATCAGTACGCAGAACAACCACCTCTGGCCGTAATAACGGCCTTGATACGCCCGGGCATTGAGTCGAACACAGCTTGGATGGCGTGTACAGGTACAGCTGCCCATGCAGCCTCAGCACGATATCACAGTTCATCAAGAGTAGTGGCTGGCGTATTGTGACGAACCAGTTGCTCGGCCACCATTGACCAGACGTTTTCAATTGGTGAGAGATCTGGAGAATGTGCTGGCCAGGGCAGCAGTCGAACATTTTCTGTATCCAGAAAGGCTCGTACAGGACCTGCAACATGCGGTCGTGCATTGTCCTGCTGAAATGTACGGTTTCGCAGGGATCGAATGAAGGGTAGAGCGACGGGTCGTAACACATCTGAAATGTAACGTCCACTGTTCAAAGTGCCGTCAATGCGAACAAGAGGTGACCGAGACATGTAACCAATGGCACCCCATACCATCACGCCCGGTGATACGACAGTATGACGATGACGAATAGACGCTTCCAATGTGCGTTCAACGCGATGTCACAAAAACGGATGCGGCCATAATGATGCTGTAAACAGAACCTGGATTCATCCGAAAAAATGACGTTTTGCCATCCGTGCACCCAGGTTCGTCGTTGAGCACACCATCGCAGGCGCTCCTGTCTGTGATGCAGTGTCAAGAGTAACCACAGACATGGTCTCCGAGCTGATAGTCCATGCTGCTGCAAACGTCGTCGAACTGTTCATGCTGATGGTTGTTGTCTTGTAAACGTCCCCATCTGCTGACTCAGGGATCGAGACGTGGCTGCACGATTCGTTACAGCCATGCGGGTAAGAAGCCTGTCATCTCGACTGCTTGTGATACGAGGCCATTTGGATCCAGCACGGCGTTTCGTATTACCCTCCTGAACCCACCGATTCCATATTCTGCTAACAGTCATTGGATCTCGACCAACGCGAGCAGCAATGTCGCGATACGATAAACCGCAATCGCAATAGGCTACTATCCGACCTTTATGAAAGTCGGAAACGTGATGGTACGCATTTCTCCTCCTTACACGAGGCATCACAACAACGTTTCACCAGGTAACGCCGGTCAGCTGCTGTTTGTGTATGAGAAATCGGTTGGAAACTTTCCTCATGTCAGCACGTTGTAGGTGTCGCCACCGGCGCCAATCTTGTGTGAATGCTCTGAAAAGCTAATCATTTGCATATCACAGTATCTTCTTCCTGTCGGTTAAATTTCGTGTCTGTAGCACATCATCTTCGTTGGGTAGCAATTTTAATGGCCAGTAGTGTACAAAAAAGTCCGCCGGAGCGCTATCTGTTCAATAAGGTGGCTGTGGTAGTACTGAAATCTGTTTTGAGATTAAAAATTTCTGTACTGACGGAGCAGTATGGGATGGCGCGTTATCGTGATGCAGAATCCAATTATCAGCAATGTTGGCACGGACACGAAGAACTCTTTCACGAAGTCTTTCTAATATTTGTTTGCAGTAATATTGGAATCAAAGAAGCACACAAGCATGCATTTCACTTTTGACTTTGACATGCGAGCTGCTTTTGGTCTGGGTGATCCCTTTGAGCACCATTGCGGACTTTGGCGTTTTGTCTCAGGAGCGTACTGAAAAAAACAGCTTTCATCACCAGTGATAACACGGCTCAATAATTCTGGATTGATTTCCGTTTGCTCTAACAGATCGGCTGCCACATTTTTCCATGTTTCTCGCTGTTGTGGTGTGAGATTTTTGGGGACCATTTTTGCACAAATCTTTCTCAAATGGTTCAAATGGCTCTGAGCACTATGGGACGTAACATCTATGGTCATCAGTCCCCTAGAACTTAGAACTACTTAAACCTAACTAACCTAAGGACATCACACAACACCCAGCCATCACGAGGCAGAGAAAATCCCTGACCCCGCCGGGAATCGAACCTGGGAACCCGGGCGTGGGAAGCGAGAACGCTACCGCACGACCACGAGATGCGGGCAATCTTTCTCATACCAGGATCTTCAGTTATTATTAGACGAACTATTTCCCGATTGATGTTCAGTTCTTCTGTAATCATTTTCACGGATAATCTTCGATCAGATCGTACGAGTTCACGCACCCTGGGCAAGTTGACATCCGTCTGTGAGGTTGATGGTCGTCCACTGCGGTCTTCATCTTCAACATTCGTTCTGCCTTCACTAAACTTGAGCTCTTGACATAACCTCCTCTCCAATAGCCTTCTGAAGCTTACCGTAAGTTGTCGTCGCGTTTTCACCCAATTTAACGCATAAAGAAATGGCATACCATTGCGCAATATTATGCAGTTCCACTTCAGTGACGTGAGACACAAACACGTGTTAATTTATTACAGCACAACTCACGACTGAGCAGTTGCATCGATGTGCCACTTGGACTAGAAGCAGCTTATAGACCAAGGTCAGAGATATTGTGCCTACGCAAACCTGTAGGGCTACCACATCTTCCAAAGAAGATCAGTCTCATTACTTTATTGTCGCACGTCGTATATGAAATAAAATCGTCATAACTTCTGAACGGTTTGCGTTAGGACGTTCAAACTACACGGTTGGCCGTGGGGCATGCTGGGAATTAGTATGCGCTGTATGGTTTGCTTTAGCGACGAAGCCCACTTTCATCTAAATTGGTTCGCTAATAAGCAACTGGGACTGAGAATCCGCATTTGGAGATCGAAAAGTCTCTTCACCCTCAACGGCTGACTGTGTGGTGCGCAATGTCCAGTCACGGAATAATCGGTGCGACGATCCTTCATAGCACGGTGGAAACTGAATGGCACAGGAAGGTTTTGGAAGATGGTTTCATCCCCATTATCCAAAGTGACCCTGATTTCGACAAGATGCTGTTCATGCAAGACGGGGGCTCGACCCCTTGGAAGCAGGAGAGTGTTTGATGTCCTGGATGAGCACTTTGGGGACCGCATTCTGGCTCCGGGTACACAGAGGCCACTAGAATGGGCCTCGATTGGCCGCCATATTCTCCGGATCTGAACACATGCGACTCCTTTTTGTGGGGCTATATTAAAGACAATGTGTACAGCAATAACCCAAAACCACTGCTGAGATGAATACAGCCATTCAGGAGGTCATCGACAGCATCAATGTCCCAACGCTTCAAGGAGTCGTGCAGAATTTCGCGCCACATCATAGCCAATGATGGCAGGCATATCGAACATATCATAACCTAAATCCGGATATTTGTAGTGCCGTTTACGTGTTGAATAAAGTGTGTGCACGCCATAGTTCGTAACTAATTTACTTTTATCATATAAGAGGGTCACTCCAAAAGAAATGCACACTATTTTTTTAAATCCAAGTTTTATTCCACATGTTTAAAAGTTTTACAGTTTGTAGATACATCCTTTAGGAACAATATTTTCATTTCTCCACATAATTTCCATCCCTCTCAACTGCCTTACGCCATCTTGGAGTGTGCACAAGGGAGTCATCATCTTCAAACCTTGTTCCACGAAGAGAGTCTTTCAGTTTCCCAAAGAGATGATAGTCACATGGTGTCAGGTCAGGACTGCAAGGCGGGTGTTTCAATGTTGTCCATCCGAGTTTTGTGATCGCTTCCATGGTTTTTTGACTGACATGTGGCCGTGCATTGTCGAGCAACAGCAAAATATCCTGCTTTGGCTGATGTGGTCAAACACGACTCAGTCGAGCTTGAAGTTTCTTCAGTGTCGTCACATATGCATCAGAATTTATGGTGGTTCCACTTGGCATGATGTCCACAAGCAAGAGTCCTTCGGAATCGAAAAACACCGTAGCCATAACTTTTCCAGCGGAAGGTGTGCTTCTGAATATTTTTTCTTGGGTGAATTTGCATGATACCACTCCATCGATTGCCTCTACACCTCTGGTGAAAAATGATGGAGCCATGTTTCATCACGTGTCACAATTCTTCCAAGAAATTCATCTCCACCATTCTCGTACTGTTCCAAAAGTTCGCTGCATACCGTTTATCTTGTTTCTTTGTGAGCCACTGTCAACATCCTGGGAACCTACCTGGCACAAACCTTTTTTAACCCCAACACTTTCAGTATTCTGCAAACACTTCCTTCCCCTAACCCAACGTGGCGTGGCAATTCGTTCACTGTGATGCGTCTGTCAGCAGTCACCATTTCGTTAACTCTCTGCACATTGTCTGGAGTGTGTGCAGAACGAGGCCTGCCGCTGCGAGGACAATCCTCAATATTGCCGTGCCCGCTTTCATCACGTAACCTGCTTGCCCACCGACTAACTGTACTGCGATCGACAGCAGCATCTCTATACACCTCTTTCAACCTCCTGTGGATGTTTCCCACTGTCTCGTTTTCACAGCACAGGAATTCTATGACAGCACGTTGCTCCTGACGAACGTCAAGTGTAGCAGCCATCTTGAAGACATGGTGTGACGGCGCCACTCACGGGAACAGGTTGAACTAAGTTTGAAAACAAGCGGGAAGGATGTATCTACACACTGTAAAACTTTCACACATGCAGAATGAAAACTGTAATTTTTTACAAAAATAGTGTACATTTCTTTTGGAGTGACCCTCGTAGTTCCATAACTGTCACCCTGTAAGTTCAATGTACGCGACGCTGACACTCGCCGCGTCGTCACGGTACAGCCTGTGCCTGGGTCACCGCAAGCGGCGAACCGCCAATGCGCACCAGCCTGCTGGAACGAAGTGTGCGGTGTCAGCAGCCTTGAGCAGGTAGAAGAACGCTTACGACGCGATTCCTCAGCGGACATTGACAGACAATGCCAACCACGAGTCAAGACGCTACCTGTATTTTTATAGAAATAAACAACTAATTCTGAATCTTCTTTTACTGCGCCTACCGGCGAACATAGGTCACTTCCCCCCTTTCGAGGAAAACTGGCAAGGAGCGACTGGGAGAGTGTCTCCTGACGCAGACCCAACTCTACATACGCCTCCCAACAGTGGCCTTGTGCAGTGTTAAATACTTAACGTTAAGCATACTAAAATACTGGGCCAATATACACTGAGCTTACAAAAGTCATGGTATACCTCCTAATATCGCGTGGGACCCTCCTTTCACCCAGTGTAGTGCAGTATCTGTATCGTCTGTATCGGTTTGGTTGGTTGGTTGGTTGGTTTGGGGAAGGAGACCAAACAGCGAGGTCATCGGTCTCATCGGATTAGGGAAGGACGGGGAAGGAAGTCGGCCGTGCCCTTTGAAAGGAACCATCCCGGCATTTGCCTGGAGCGATTTAGGGAAATCACGGAAAACCTAAATCAGGATGGCCGGATGCGGGATTGAACCGTCGTCCTCCCGAATGCAAGTCCAGTGTGTAGTGCAGTAAATCGACGTGGCATGGACTCAACAAGCCGTTGGAAATCCCCTGCAGAAATAGTGAGCCATGCTACCTTGAAAGCTGTCCATATTTGCGGAAGTATTGCCGATGCTGGAGAAGAAATAAAAACTTTGAGGTTCGCCGATGACATTCTAATTCTGTCATAGCAAAGGACTTAGAAGAGCAGTTGAACGGAATGGATAGTGTCTTGAAAGGAGGATATAAGATGAACATCAACAAAAGCAAAACGAGGATAATGGAATGTACTCGAATTAAGTCGAGTGATGCTGAGGGAATTAGATCAGGATATGAGACACTTAAAGTAGTAAAGGAGTTTTGCTATTTAGGGAGCAAAATAACTGATGATGGTCGAAGTAGGGAGGATATAAAATGTAGACTGGCAATGGCAAGGAAAGCGTTTCTGAAGAACAGAAATTTGTTAACATAGAGTGTAGATTTAAGTGTCAGGAAGTCGTTTCTGAAAGTATTTGTATGGAGTGTGGCCATGAATGGAAGTGAAATATGGACGATAAATAGTTTAGACAAGAAGAGAATAGAAGCTTTCGAAATTTGGTGCAACAGAAGAATGCTGAAGATTAGATGGGTAGATCATATAACTAATGAGGAGGTATTGAGTAGGATTGGGGAGAAGAGAAGTTTGTGGCACAACTTGACTAGAAGAAGGGATCGGTTGGTAGTACATGTTCTGAGGCATCAAGGGATGACCAATTTAGTACTGGAGGGCAGCGTGGAGGGTAAAAATCGTAGAGGGAGACCAAAAGATGAATACACTAAACAGATACAAAGGATGTAGGTTGCAGTAGGTACTGGGAGATGAAGAAGCTTGCACAGGATGGGGTAGCATTGAGAGCTGAATCAAACCAGTCTCAGGACTGAAGACCACAACAACAAACAACATTGCCGATGCAGGATTTTATGCACGAACTGACCTCTCGATTATGTTCCATAAATATGAGATGAGTGGCCAAATCTTTTCCCAGAATTTTCCAGAATGTTCTTCAGACCAGTCACGAACAATTGTGGCCCGTTGACATGGCACATTCTCACTGATAAAATTTCCGTTGTTGTTTGGGAATGCGAACTCCACGAACGGCTGCAAATGATATCCAGGTAGCTAAACGTAATCCTTTCCAGTCAATGACCGATTCAGTTTGACCAGAGGACTCAGTCCATTCCATGTAAACACAGCCCACACTATTACAGAGCTGCCACCAGTTTGCACAGTGCCTTGTTGACAACTTGGGCCCATGGCTTCGTGGGGTCTGCGCCACGTTCGAACCTTACCATCAGCTCTCACCAACTGAAATGGGGACTCGTGTGAATAGGCTACGGTTTTCCAGTCGTCTAGAGTCAAGCCGATGTGGTCACGAGCCCAAGAGAGGTGGTGCAGGCGATGTCCTATTGTTAGCAAAGCCACCCGCTTTGGTCGTCTGCTGCAATAGCCTATTAAAGCCAAATTTCGCCACACTGTCCTAGCGGATATGTTCATCTAACGTCTCGCATCGATTTCTGCGTTTTTTTCACAATCTGTTGTTTGTCTGTCACCACTAATTACTGTACGCCAACGCTGCTGCTCTCGGTCGTTAAGTGAAGTCGGCAGCCACTACATGGTCCGAGGTGAGAGTTGATGCCTAAAATGTGGTATTCTAGACATATTCTTACACACTGGATCTCGTAATATTGAATTCACTAACGATTTCCGAAACGGAATGTCCCATGCGTCTAGCTCCAACTACCATTCCGTTCAAAGTCTGTTGATTTCCGTCGTGCGGGCACATTCACGTCGCAAACCTTTTCACATGAATCAGCTGAGTACAAATGATAGCTCCGCCAATGCACGGCCCTATTACACTTCGTGTAAGCGATGCCACCGCCATCTGTACATGTACGTATCGCTATTTCATGATTTTTGTCCCCTCAATACATATCAGCTTCATGACGAATCGCCTGTCATAGTTATTTCGATAATTTTCATATAAGTAACACAATGTGGAAAATTCTAAAAGTTTGCTATGATATATAGGGGTCACTATGATTTAGAGTTTGGAGCGTATTAGGCCATTTATTGCTGCGAACAACATTTAGCTAACTTGCTTAACTTGGGAGGTTGCTGTTACATATCGCACTCATTTGCGATGGTGCGCGTCAGCAAGAAAGCTAAACTGTAATATTCACAGCACCCCTCATATCTTAGAAACGGTTTTATAGCACACAAAGAGAAGGGTATTTTTCCATATGATAAACAAGCGGAACTTTCTTATCTACTGCGATATACGAGTAACTGCAGACTTTTGCAGTGGAATGATGTAATTTCTTAAGAGTCATCAGTAGCAGGAGAAATGAGAATTAGTGTGGCTTTGCAACAAGATAAGTGAAGAAATTACACATTTATATTCATACTGAGACTGTGCATTTTCATAAGCTTTTGACCTGATTTGTCCTCAATTACTCGTTTACAGGAAGAGATGAAAGTAAAGCTCGACTTTGGAAACAATATTCATAATTTTTTTCAGTAAAATAACAAATAATTACAAAACTGAGGTTGGATCTTTATTGTACATCTTTAAGATTGCATTATGTACTTTTAGGTAAGAAACTTGCACCCAGGGGACACTACACAACATCAACGAAAAGTCTTCGAGGAGTGCGAGTGCGGTTGGTAAGAGCGCTGAACACTACAATTATCAATCTACAACAAAATTTCAAAAACTGCTTTAAAATTGATGATATTGTCTAATGTAGTACGTAGGGATATTTAAAAAATGGTTTTTAACAAAATGGCGGCACTCAGAAATGAAAGTAATTTTTTGCGACAGAAAAGTCGTTTTAAAAACGCGTCCAGAAAATCGAAAGTAAAATACGTCTCAAAAATCGTATATAGTACAATAGAAGGAACGGCGATTCAGAAGTTCCAAAAAGGTGTAATGTAATTGCAGGTATAATTCGCGAGTTACAGCTCCTGCCAGCGTGAAAAATGTTGTTTGTTTGTGAAAACTGACACATGATGTTAAACAAAGAAGAGCAAAAAAAACATGCATGGAAATAGATGGTTGGAACATTGCTAGACAGTGTTCCAGCTGTGGAACCAAGTGTTATAAAAATTAACAACAATGCCAAACGAGAGAATACCTCAAAAACACGCAAGCAGAAAGCGTTTCCTAATTAGAGCCAAAACTGGACATAACACATTGTGACATTCAACCTCTTTTGCAAATAATGGTTTTTAAACGCAAAAAGCAAGTCAGATTGTAAGTATGCTTCATCACAGACCACTTATTGTTTTTTTTCAATAAAAGGAAAGTAGTTTAGGAACAAAAATGGGCCTTTTCTTGTAGCTGCAAAGAAGGATTTAAAATACCTTGAACAATTTCTCAAATAATCTCAGAAATGCATACATCTCTTCAAAAGATGTGTAAAAGGTGGGCGGGATGAGTTGTATAAAGCGACACTATAATGAGCGCCAGTAAAATATTTCTTGTACTATGTTCATTACTGTAGGCTATTACCCACAACTGTGTTATGTCCATTGTTTAACTGGTATTACGAATTACTATACAAAGGTTCAGATAGCATCGACCATACTTTCCTCGAAGATATAAATTACTTTCAAAATGCGAAAATCTACTACAATAAATAAAATGCCTATGAAATGTCGCAGTGTACAACGCACTTGCGTTGATACACAGTCCAGAACATGGCCGATCACAGAGCTGAGTTTCTGCACTTACTCTTTACCCGTTGCCCAACAGTACCTCTATCAACTGCGTCATTAACCTACACCGCACACAAACGTTTATGGATGTTCACCCCAGTTTCTTTATCCGCAACCAAGAATTCAATTACAGAACGTTGATCCTACCGAGTGTCTTCCGTAGACTCCATTGTGATGGTCCACTACGGCGAAACATCAAATCTGAAGCACTTACAAGGACGTTCCCTTACATATATACTATTATTTATTGAAATATCCTACTAATTCCTCTCAATCAGCCTTGTGTATTCAACCTAGCATATCCACCACAAAGCACGTAAATACATGCTACGTCTGCATATGCAGCATACCTGACAGTTTGCCAAATAGCTGTACCATCATAGGCAGCCACCTTGTAACTGCTGTCTCGCTTATGTCACAGACCGGAACTGCAATTGCTACTTTCCGACCTGAACCTGAGACCACAAATGCAAGCTATATGCATCAGCTCCAAGAGGCAGCTGTTTCGAAACTCCCACTAATAATTGGACATCTATTTATGTTTTAACTTTGAAGTGTCATAAACGCCACATAAAATATGTATATCACCTCCAATTTTGGAATATCTTGCGTGTAAGTATAAGTACTTAACGCAATTACGTTAGACATGGTTTGTATACAGGTTGCACCACGACTAGAAACGCGTCAACACATCCGAATGAGTCACAACGAAATTCACGATCTCCACGCTGACTTTCAAGAAAATTATCAGTTACTGTATAAATTATGTTACTTCTGGAGGTTGTAAAGAGTATTGCATACATAAAGTTTAACATAGGAATATATGCCTCTCGATATGACAACCAGTTTGTTGCACGAGTTGTACAGTGTTTGGACAAAATAACACGAACGCCTGTGACTAGAGACAAAATCTTGTATCATTAGATGCAAAAATACATGAACAATAATCAGAGGATAAAGAAAAATTCAGAAAGTTGCCTTGTAGAAGGAAGTCGACTGAGAAGCTTGTTCTCCTAAAATAACTCACAGAGGTTCATTTATATTCAGATCAGCGTAACGTGCGAGGTACTTTGTCATCGTGTTCATTAAAACGGTCAAGGGATTTCCGGACGAGTGAATAGGTGTATTGTCTTGGCACTGAAGTCGTTTTTCACAGAGGACAGTTTGCTACATAGGATGAAGATGGTTGTCCAGAATGCTGATATAATTCCCCTTCCCCTGACGCCTGTAGCGGGGCAATACAGGACGATTTTGTCCTGCTCACAGCGTGACACCGCATCACACTGTATCACTGAGTCGCCTCCAGTGGGACGGAGACACGCAACATGACAGGCTTCTGAGGCAATAAAGTAAACACGTCCATTGACGAGAGGAATGTGAACGACTGCTCATCTGACCATATGAATAGCGTATCGATGGGCCAGCTGGTGCACTTGGACCATCAACCATCTGCCGAAGGTCATCATATGCCCCTCATCTCTGTTGCCACAAGCCACACCCTTTTATGGATCATGTCGTCACCCTTATCAATGGCGGCATCTATGTCATTATCAACACCCTGCACTATACAGTCCATCTCAGCATAGTATTTAAAACGGGCATTAAAAAGAAACAGCAGTTCACGGCCTAGTATTTTTGTAAGCATTACCCCTCCAGAGGCTGTGCCGTTTTTGATACCAGGAGTGGGCTCACAGCGTACTTCGTTCATGTGTAAAGAATGTTGTTGTTGTGTTCTTCAGTCAAGAGACTGGTTTGTTGCAGTTCTCCATGCTACTCTATTCTGTGCAAGCTTCTTCAACTCCCAGTACTGCAGCCTACATCCTTCTGAATCTGCTTAGTGTATTCATCTCTTGGTCTCCGTCTACGATTTTTACCCTCCAAGCTGCCCTCCAGTGCTAAATTGGTCATCCCTTGATGCCTCAGAACATGTACTACCAACCGATCCCTTCTTCTAGTCAAGTTGTGCCACAAACTTCTCTTCTCCCCAATCCTATTCAATACCCCTCATTAGTTATACGATCTACCCATCTAATCTTCAGCATTCTTCTGTTGCACCACATTTCGAAAGCTTCTATTCTCTTCTTCTCTAAACTATTCATCGTCCACGTTTCACTTCCGTACATGGCTACACTCCATACAAATACTTTCAGAAACGACTTCCTGACACTTAAATCTATACTCGATGTTAACAAATTTCTCTTCTTCAGAAACGCTTTCCTTGCCATTGCCAGTCAACATTTTATATTCTCTCTGCTTCGACCATCATCAGTTATTTTGCTCCCCAAATAGCAAAACTCATTTACTATTTTAAGTGTCTCATTTCCTAATCTATTTTCCTCAGCATCACTCAATTTAATTCGACTACATTCCATTATCCTCGTTTTGCTTTTGTTGATGTTCATCTTATATCCTCCTTTCAAGACACGGTCCATTCCGTTCAACTGCTCTTCCAGGTCCTTTGCTGTCTCTGACAAAATTACAACGTCATCGGCGAACCTCAACGTTTTTATTTCTTCTCCATGGATTTTAATTCGTACTCCGAATTTTTCTTTTGTTTCCTTTACTGATTGCCCAATATATAGATTGAATAACATCTGGGATAGGTTATAACCCTGTCTCACTCCCTTCCCAACCACTGCTTCCCTTTCATGCCCCTCGACTCTTATAACTGTCATCTCGTTTTTGAACAAATTGTAAACACCCTTTCGCTCTCGGTATTGTGACCCTGCCACTTTCAGAATTTGAGAGTATTCCAGTCAACATTGTCAAAAGCTACAAATGCTATAAACGTAGGTTTGCCTTTCGTTAATCTTTCTTCTAAGATAAGTCGTAGTGTCAGTATTGCCTCACGTGTTCCACCATTTGTATGGAATCGTGTTAGTATTTTGCAGCTGTGACTTATGAAACTGATAGTTCGGTAATTTTCACATCTGTCAACACCTGCTTCCTTTGGGACTGGAATTATTATATTCTTCTTGAAGTCTGAGGGTATTTCGCCTGTCTCATACATCTTGCTCACCAGATGGTAGAGTTTTGTTATGGCTGGCTCTCCCAAGGCTATCAGTAGTTCTAATGGAATGTTGTCTACTCCCAGGGCCTTGTTTCGACTTAGGTCTTTCAGGACTCTGTCAAACTCTTCAAGCAGAATCATATCTCCCATTTCATTTACATCTTCTTCCATTTCCCTAATATTGTCCTCACGTACATCGCCCATGTGTAGACTCTCTATATACACCTTTCACCTTTCTGTTTGCCTTCTTTGCTTAGAACTGGGTATCAATCTGAGCTCTTGATATTCATACAAGTTGTTCTCTTTTCTCGAAAGGTGTCATTAATTTTCCTGTAGGCAGTATCTGTCTTACCCCTAGTGAGATATGCCTCTAATCCTTACATTTGTCCTCTGGCCATCCCTGCTTAGCCATTTTGCACTTCCTGTCGATCTCATTTTTGAAAAGTTTGTATCCCTTTTTGCCTGTTTCATTTACTGCATATTTATATTTTCTCCTTTCATCAATTAAATTCAATATATCTTCAGTTACCCAAATATTTCTACTAGCCCTCGTCTTTTTACCTACTTGATCCTCTGCTGCCTTCACTATTTCATCTCTCAAAGCTACGCATTCTTCTTCTACTGTACTTCTTTCCCCCATTCCTGTCAATCGTTCCTTAATGCTCTCCCTGAAACACTCTTCAACCTCTGGTTCTGTCAGTTTATCCATGTCCCATCTTCTTAAATTCCCACCTTCTTGCAGTTTCTTCAGTTTTAATTTAAAGAATCTAAAGTAAAGCTTTCTTTATGTTACTAAGGTAAACATGTATGAGCAAAATCACAATTTTATCTTAGTTTAGTTGAGAAATGATAAAATAAACTTCTATTATATGATCTAAATCATTGTTTAATTAAACAATAGTAAAATAAACTTTCATTATATCTCCCTTTTCGCACATGCAAGTGTAACTCCTCAGTAATGATCCACACGTAGCATTAAATAGTGCAAATGTATCAGGCCCCAGCCGACCACTTACCACGTAGTCAGCGGTCTCACTATGTGTCTGTCCTGCTACCTTGGAATCTGGAGCATTTTCTTGCACGGTTCTTAATTTTTTTTCTTGCCTAGCTCGTGTTTGTTTTATATTACTACTGCTCAATTGGATGTATGAAGACACAACTTATCACCGTGTTAGCTGAAGCAATAATGAAGGAATAGGGCTCGAACCTGATAAATAACAATGGAACGGTACAAGACAATGTTATTTGTGGTTGGCGCACTTTATACACAGGCGTGCCCGCTCGAAGGTTAAAATAAGCCAGCCAATCGCATTGTAGCTACCAGATTTCACAGTCTTAACCTGAACTGCGTAAAAATAGCGCCATATATAAAAGCAATTAGGAACTCTTCACTAGCTTTGCGTGAAAATGGCTCCATATTCAAAGATGTACAGTATTTTCATGCCAAGAAAACAATACATAACCTCCTCTTGAAATGCTAAAAAAACACTTAAGCTACACTTGAATTGCCTAAAAATGCCATCATGTTCATACACACACACACACACACACACACACACACACACACACTGGATAACGTTCCATGTCTGTATTTCATCTCTTTCTCTCTGTTTATGTCAAATACTGTACAGTCGCGTCATTACATTTCATCTTATGTGTATACAAAACATGAAAATGTTATCTAAAATATTTCCACACCTACCTCATCGTCATCATAATTAAGAAATGTTACCTGTTTGATTTATAAATTACCAAAATGTTTTTGTGAAATGCTATAAGGTTTCCGTAAATTTCGGTCTCTCTCTCTCTCTCTCTCTCTCTCTCTCTCTCTTCTCTCTGTAATGCTTATTTTAATGAGACAACAACATTATAATATATTATAGAGGAAATGAAAAAATATACGATAGATATAAATTTTTATTATAATATTGTTTTATATTTTTTCATACAAGAAATCACTTTTTCACACATACACTAAAATCGCAGTTGACTTTGACTTGCAAGACAAATCGTTCGTCATCTTACACTGTCACACAGTGAAAACGTATGAATTTAATACAAATTCCAATTCATCTTCAATACTTTCTGGGATATCATTTATTGCAAACAGTAAGTTGATGCAATTTGAGTGAATGTTTGAAAAACAGCCACTTGCTAGTCAAATTATGATAGCTGTGTCTGCCTTAGTAATATCGAAATGGCTCTGAACTGCAGTTTGTGGGCAAACTGTATACAATAAGAATAACACATCCTTAATGTAACAACCAAGCAGCTTGTTATAGTGAAACAGAAACACTTCAGTATAATGGTTACATTCAAGCTTAACACACACTTCAAAAGGAGGAAAGTGTTCAGCTTCTGCACAGCAATAATATTATTTTGAGATTCAGGTCCAAAAAAGCGTTTTGATTGTAACCAGAACCAGTGACTGTATGTAAGAACTAAACACTCTTGCAAGTTAAACATAGAGCCATAACAGAGAGCAAACATTGTTATTTCTTACAGTTCCACTGCGTGCTACTTCATGAATAGGAAATGACAGTTTTATTCACACGGTTTTTCTACTAGGTACATATAAAAAAGTTACGTCAGACCATACGAGTATTTTCGAAATCGACTGTTTCCATGTTGTCCACCATTTCACGATATATCAAGCACATGGCGTCACTGTTCAGAAAGACAAGTTCAGCATCAATGCTAGTTGAGCATCTAGACGGTAGAAATATTTTGCAGTCCTTCAGATAAAACAGCATTTCCATTCCAAATTTGGTGTTAATGTGTCTTGTGCTCAATATTGGAGGACTCTCTCCCTTCTCCAATGCTAATAGTCTTTCAGTGCATATTGCTTCACCTTCTGCAGTATTTGAGCAGAAGAGTCCCTGATTTCTTGAATTATAACATGTAACTGATAAGCAAAATGTAAATTTTATTACTAGAAGTAGGATTTAGTGCACGCCATGCTTAATTTTATGTCCAAAAAGAAGAAAAAGTTGAACAACGGCGGTGATTGTGATGACTACGACTATGGCTCTGTGATGACAGAACAACGACATGTTACCCACCATGGGTATTCTGCTTTTGTAATACACAATCATGCTGAGTCAACAGGTTGAAACCAGTTTCAACAGACGAAAAATGCCACTAGTCAGCAATTTGTTGCATTAGTCAGCAAGTCCTATCTTATCGGCACATGCACTATGTTCTTTCCACATTTCAAGAAACATGATTTGGAAGGTATGTATACTTCAAGACGCACATCATCAGTGTAATCGCAGTGAAGCCTGAAATGCGCATGCTTGTATCTCCAAATTTCAAGCCACAGGAAACAGATACGCTCCTGGCAACTCAGACGCATTTGTTGTCTCTATGTTCCTGTGCTGCAGGGTTACATTGGCTGGCAATAATTACACTTTAGTGATAAAACAAATATTAACTACTGCTGTTTAACTAGCGCGTGATAAGCTGCCGCGTATCAAGTGTCATAAAAGTTGGGAGCGGGTGCTGGCTCCTGGGAAGTGAGATAAGACAGGCACTCGGCGGAGCAGCACCTCACATGTCCACACGTTGAGTGCCAGCCTTCTGTCAAGGTGGGCTCCTAATAATGGCACTATAAATCTGCCTATAATTTCAATTCTCCTTGAAATCAAACACAGCCCCTAACTGTTGGTTCTGTTTCGTGTTCTTCGGACGGAGTTTGTTTGGTGTGCGGACAATTGCCACGCCGGACATTTGCCACCATTTTACCTGCTCCAAAGGGTTGGGGCCCTTGTCTCCCCCTCCTCCTCCTCCTCCTCCTCCTCCTCATCGCTTAATGAGCTTTTCCGCTGGTTTACTTAACATAGAGCCAGAATCTCTTTGGATTTTCCGCCACATTTCTAGAGAGAGTTTCGTTGTGGAAGCTATTAAATGCCTCTCGCATTGAAATCCGCACCAAATTTCGAGCCTCAGTAAAACTTCGCCAATCTTGGAGATTTTGCTTTCGTCTAAATTATACTTGCCTTTTTCGGTGCTCCTGCAGCAGCTTTCTGTCTTGTTTTGTGTACCATGGGGGATCATTTCCGTCTCTTATTAATTTAGTTGGTATGAATCTCTCGAGTGCTGTTGATATTATTTCTTTGAATTTAAGCCACATATGGTCTTCACTTACATAGTTTGGAAGGATTGGAGACTGTCTCTTAGAAAGACGTCAACCGAATTTTAAGTTGCTTTTATAAACAGATATGTTTCGCGTTTAGTTTTGGTGAATTTTTTTATTACGGAATTGAGCCTCGATCGACTGTGTGTCCACTAATCCGTGTATCCGTCGTGATGCTCAGGATTATTTGTGGCTAAGAGGTCAAGTGTGTTTTCGTAACCAATTACAATTTGAATGGCCTTGTGAACTAATTGTTCAAAATAATTTTAAAAAAAGCATTTAGAACACTTACGGAAGTTATTTTCTATCTACAGTAGGGTCTGAAAATGTATTTTTGTCAACAATTGATTGAAGACACTGGCGATTATAATTGTATGAATAGGGTACCTATTTGTGATGAGACTCAAGTTTTCTTTGAACTGTTCAGCAACTGTTTCATCTGAGACAGGGGGTCGGTAAAAGCAGCCAGTTATTAATTTATTCCGGTTGACGAGTATAACCTCTGCCCATGCTAAATCACAGGTACATTATTTTTCCTTAAGTTGAGCTTCTTGTTTCTGTTGTAGTGCAGATCATTACAATTACGGCTTTTCCCTCCAAAACTTAGGATGCTTTCTCTGTGACCCTGTAAATACCAGAGTTAAACAATGCAGAACAACAACGTACGTTACAAGCATAGCATTTTGTATTGCTTCATTTCCTTACTTCTAACATTTTAAAATTGTACGTCGACTTTAGACGACATGTCAATCATAGATGTTCTTATCTCTATTTAGTGAACGTATTGTCAGTCATGTTTTGAAAATTGTCAAAAATGGTTCAAATGGCTCTGAGCACCATGGGACTTAACATCTGGGGTCATCAGTCCCCTAGAAGTTGGAACTACTTAAACCTAACTAACCTAAGGACATCACATACATCCATGCCCGAGGCAGGATTCGAACCCGCGACCGCAGCAGCAGCGCGGCTCCAGACTGAAGCGCCTAGTACCGCTCGGTCACAGCGGCCGGTTGCGCTGGCGAACTGTCACAAAAATCATCAGATAAACGTCGGCCGAAGAACCCGAGACAGAAGCCAACAGATAGTTTGTCAACAAGTCGCCATGAAAGGGTTAACAATTTTGTACAACCCCTAACATTTGTTTGATAAATCTAAAGTATGATGTTAGATATAAGAAATCCAACGTAATAATTTCGTGGACTATTTCCAAAGCTTCAGAATGCTCTTTTTGTAGAAGTCTTTCAACTGATAGAAGATACTTATGTGCAACTTCCCATTCCTGCTGTTGAGTCTCTCACTTAATTTTCGACAGCCACCATAAACTTCAGGCAATGATCTATATTTTGTGAAGCTGCTCTTCAGTAGGCATTACTCTATTAACATGTGAATTATTGCCTGCAACTTTCGAATCTAGCAAGAAAACTGGTTGCTCCAGCAATTCATTGAGATTATTCCAGACATTGTCTTGCAACGCATATCTTTCGACATTTATTCTGACACATAGCGGAAACGTATGAGCTTGATCATCTTCAACACTTTTTATATTATCACGTATTGTATACTCTATGTTCAGTTAAAGTAAGTATTTAAGTCATTTTCATCAGATAACCAATTTTTCACAGCCGTATCTACCTTAATAAAATCGAAGTGATACTGAATCGCATTTTGTGGGAAATCACACGATAAAAAAAGGTGTTTTATCATGGTGTACGTATTACTTTCCTAGGCTCAGGTCTGAATCGTTTCCAATCTTTAAATTTATATAAAGCGTACTAAAACATGCTTAAAAAATGTTCAGTAGCACTTCTAATCGATAAAACTAGAGCAACAGTTTGTTTTCCTTTTATCAAATCTGCTGCATTCTATTTAACTTTGTCTGTCCTACTTATATATTTTCCAACCACCTGAAACATAAAATATATAAAAAAACGTGTGCTGTTGGGGCAATGATGTGTAATTTAGAGAGTGTGTGCCATTACCTCTGCATTATGTTGACTACAATTACCCCAAATGTAAGGTTTGGATGGACAATTAAAAGAATAATATGGTTAAAATCCTTAATAAAGAACTATGTGATACACAGTATGGCTTGCTTTGATATTATACAATCACTGATGTGTGTGCAGAAGCAGTGAAATAGGCAAACACGCTAGCAGTAGTAGTATATCTTTCCTTCCACGAGTGCTGTAAGCTCTTGATGTTGCAACATGTAGTACATGCTCCCCCTTCAGTTTTTGGTCAGTAGCGCTGAATATTGATAGAGTCATTCATTGTCTCTGGAAGTCCTTGTGTAGTATCTGGATGTCTTGCAAAAACAATTGTATCCGCTTGCTGTCACGTTTCCCAACTTTGAATGTAGTATCCAACTTCAGCTCTGCAACTAATTTGTGAACACCTCCTATTACTTGACTTCTACTAACAGGAAATCTGCTCACATTTAGCAGATGATGTTAGATACAAATAGAAAAAAATGGCTCTGAGCACTATGGGACTTAACAGCGGAGGTCATCAGTCCCTTAGAACTTAGAACTACTTAAACCTAACTAACCTAAGGACATCACACACATCCATGCCCGAGGCAGGATTCGAACGTGCGACCGTAGCGAATACAAATAGAGCTATCTAAATTAATACGTCAACACCCATTACTTAAATCATCACCATTGCTATAAATATGGTTCTCGGGTGAGACGTAGTATACCGCTGTGAAATTTCCACAATTTTCATTGGCGCAACTGACCTCGGAGGCCGTGACGGAAGGATTCTGTTTATCCCAGTCTGAAGAGATACTGTGCAGTAGTAATGGCGCCAAATTTGGTGACTAATAGCGCAAATATCCTGATCAGTAGCCGTCAGGAAGTGAGCTGAAGAAAGAGATGGAGAAGAAGAAGATGAAGAAGCAACAGAGAGAGAGAGGCAATTAGTTTGATTCTAAGCGTCATATCTACACATTTGGCCGATAAACAAGTTCTTTGGAATCAAATAAGGATTCCGTCCCAAATGTAGATGCTTCTTTGCTTGGTTCTGAGCAAAAAGGGAGCATCACGACGGATACAGAGATTAGTGGCCGCAAAGCTGTTGTAAAAAGACTGAATGTCGTAACACCGAAACCCACCAAAAATAAACGCAAAGTACACCTGTTTAAAAAGCGGATGTAAATCACGTGACGCCTCCTAAGAAACAGCCTCCACTCCTTCCAATCTGACTATCTAAGCGTGACATTAATGTGATTTAAATTCAAAGAAATAGTATCCACGGCAGTTGAAAGATATACCAAATAAACAAATATGGTCAGAGTAATGTTGCAGGAACAACGAAAAAACATGAAAATTTACAAGATCGCAAAACCGCAAAGATTAAAAGTTTTAAATAACTTCGAAATTTAGCGCGAACTTCAGTGTGAGATGCTTCTAATAGACTCAACAACGAAACACTGTCTCGAAATCTGGAAGAAAACTCAGACATTTTGGTTGTACGTAGAGTACACCACCAGCAAGATGCAATCAATACCTTCGATAACAATGGTGATGTTAATGATGGCAGTGCTATTAAAGCACAATTCTAAACACAGTTATTCGAAATTATTTCACCGAAGAAAAGGAAGTAAATATTCCACAGTTCGAATCAAGAACAACTGCCGGCCGGGGTGGCCGAGCGGTTCTAGGCGCTACAGTCTGGAACCGCGCGACCGCTACGGTCGCAGGTTCGAATCCTGCCTCGGGCATGGACGTTTGTGATGTCCTTAGGTAAGTTAGGTTTAAGTAGTTCTAAGTTCTAGGGGACTGATGACCACAGCAGTTAAGTCCCATAGTGCTCAGAGCCATTTGAACCAAGAACAACTGCCAACATGAGTAACATGGAAGAAGATATCCTCGGTGTAGCGATGCAGCTTAAATCACTTACCAAAGGCAAGGACTCAAGTCCATATTGAATATCAATAGGGTTCCTTTCAAAGTATACTGATACAACGGTTCCATACTTAGCAATCACAAACAACCGCTCACTCGTCGAAATATCCGTTCCTAAGGACTGGAAAGTTGCGTAAGTTACTCCAATATCTAACAAGGGAAATAAGAGTAATGCGATGAATTACAGTCCCATGTCACTAAAGTCGATTTGCTCTAGGATTTTGGAAAATATACTGTATTCGAAGATGGTGAATTACCTTGAGCAAGACGATCTGTTGACACACTGCACGGATTCAAAAATTATCGTTCTTGTGAAACACAACTAGCTCTTTATTCTCATGAAATAATACGTGCTGTCAACAGGGAATCTCAAATTGATGCCGTATTTCTGGATACCGTACCTCATAATCTGCTTATAATCAAATTGCATTCCTATGGACCGTCGCCTCAGTTGTGTGACTGGATTCAAGATTTCCTGTCAGAAGGGTCACAGACGGAAACTCATCAAATAAAACAGAAGTAACACGGCGTTCACCAAGGAAGTGTTACAGGCCCTCTGTTGTTCCTGATCTACGTATAAGATTTAGGAGATTATCTGAGCAGCCATCGTAGATTGTTTGCAGAAGACGGTGTAATTTACACTCTAGTAAAACCATCAGAATATCAAAACCAATGACTTAGACAACGTATGTGTATGGTACGAAAAGTGTTAATTGACACTAAATAATGAGAAGTATAATGTCACCCATATGAGTACTGAAAGGAATCCACTTACTTTTGGTTACACGATAAATCACACAAATATAAAGGCTGTCAATTCAGTTAGATATCTAGGAATTAGAATTCCGAACAAATTAAATAGGAAAGATCACATAGATCGTGGTTTGGGGTAGGACAAATGAAAGATCGCGATTTATTGGCAGAACATTTAGAAAATGCAACAGGTTTGTGAAATATACTGCTTACACTACGCTTGTCCGCCCTCTTCTGGGTATTACTGTGCGGTGCGGGATCGGCAGCAGGTTGGATTGAATGTAAATATCGTAAAAGTGCAAAGACGTGCAGCTCGTTTTGTGTTATCGTGAAATAGGAGTATCGCCTCAGTTGTGCGACTGGATACGTGATTTCCTGTCAGAAAGGTCACAGTTCGTAGTAATAGACGGAAAGTCATCGAGTAAAACAGAAGTAATATCCGGCGTTCCCCAAGGAAATGTTCCTGATATATATTAACGACATAGGAGACAATCTGAGTAGCCGTCTTAGATTGTTTGCAGATGATGCTGTCATTTACCGTCTTGTAAAGTCATCAGATGATCAAAATGACTTGCAAAATAATTTAGATAAGATATCTGTATGGTGCGAAAAGTGGCAATTGACCCTGAATAAAGAAAAGTCTGAAGTTATTCACATGAGTACTAAAAGAAATCAGCTAAATTTCGATTACGCGATAAGTCACACAAATCTGAGGGCTGTAAATTCAACTAAATACTTAGGGATTACAATTACAAATAACCTAAATTGGAACGATCACATAGATAATATTGTGGGTAGAGCAAACCAAAGACTGCGATTCGTTGGCAGAACACTTAGAAGGTGCAACAGGTCTACCAAAGAGACTGCTTACACTACGCTTGTCCGCCCTGGAGTATTGCTGTGCAGTGTGGAATCCGCATCAGGTGGGACTGACGGATGACATCGAAAAAGTACAAAGAAGGGCAGCTCGTTTTGTATTATCGCGAAATAGGGGAGATGGTGTCACAGACATGATACGTGAATTGGAGTGGCAATCATTAAAATAAACGCGTTTTTCGTTGCGACGGGATCTTCTCATGAAAGTTCAATCACCAGTTTTCTCCTCCGATTGCGAAAACATTCTGCTGGCACCCACCTACATAGGGAGAAATGATCATCACAATAAAATAAGAGAAATCAGGGCTCGCACAGAAAAATTTAAGTGCTCGTTTTTCCCGCGTGCCGTTCGAGAGTGGAAAGGTAAAGAGACAGCATGAAGGTGGTTCATTGCACCCTCTGCCAGGCACTTTATTGTGAATAGCAGAGTAATCACGTAGATGTAGATGTAGAGTGCCACTGATATGATTCGCAAATTGGGGCGGCAATCATTACAACGAACGCCGTTTTCGTTACGGCAGGATGTACAGATGAAATTTCAATCACCAATATTCTCCTCAGAGCGAGAAAATATTTTGTTGGCACCCACCTACAGGGCTATTACAAATGATTGAAGCGATTTCATAAATTCACTGTAGGTCCATTCATTGACATATGGTCACGACACACTACAGATACGTAGAAAAACTCATAAAGTTTTGTTCGGCTGAAGCCGCACTTCAGGTTTCTGCCGCCAGAGCGCTCTAGAGCGCAGTGAGACAAAATGGCGACAGGAGCCGAGAAAGCGTATGTCGTGCTTGAAATGCACTCAGATCCGTCAGTCATAACAGTGCAACGACACTTCAGGACGAAGTTCAACAAAGATCCACCAACTGCTAACTCCATTCGGCGATGGTATGCGCAGTTTAAAGCTTCTGGATGCCTCTGTAAGGGGAAATCAACGGGTCGGCCTGCAGTGAGGGAAGAAACGGTTGAACGCGTGCGGGCAAGTTTCACGCGCAGCCCGCGGAAGTCGACGAATAAAGCAAGCAGGGAGCTAAACGTACCACAGCCGACGGTTTGGAAAATCTTACGGAAAAGGCTAAAGCAGAAGCCTTACCGTTTACAATTGCTACAAGCCCTGACACCCGATGACAAAGTCAAACGCTTTGAATTATCGGCGCGGTTGCAACAGCTCATGGAAGAGGATGCGTTCAGTGTGCAACTTGTTTTCAGTGATGAAACAACATCTTTTCTTAATGGTGAAGTGAACAGACACAATGTGCGAATCTGGGCGGTAGAGAATCCTCACGCATTCGTGCAGCAAATTCGCAATTCACCAAAAGTTAACGTGTTTTGTGCAATTTCACGGTTTAAAGTTTACGGCCCCTTTTTCTTGGTGGCTGGCTCTGAGCACTATGGGACTCAACTGCTGAGGTCATTAGTCCCCTAGAACTTAGAACTAGTTAAACCTAACTAACCTAAGGACATCAAAAACATCCATGCCCGAGGCAGGATTCGAACCTGCGACCATAGCGGTCTTGCGGTTCCAGACTGCAGCGCCTTTAACTGCACGGCCACTTCGGCCGGCCCCTTTTTCTTCTGCGAAAAAAACGTTACAGGACACGTGTATCTGGACATGCTGGAAAATTGGCTCATGCCACAACTGGAGACCAACAGCGCTGACTTCATCTTTCAACAGGATGGTGCTCCACCGCACTTCCATCATTATGTTCGGCATTTCTTAAACAGCAGATTGGGAAACCGATGGATCGGTCGTGGTGGAGATCATGATCAGCAATTCATGTCATGGCCTCCACGCTCTCCCGACTTAACCCCATGCGATTTCTTTATGTGGGGTTATGTGAAAGATTCAGTGTTTAAACCTCCTCTACCAAGAAACGTGCCAGAACTGCAAGCTCGCATCAACGATGCTTTCGAACTCATTGATGGGGACATGCTGCGCCGAGTGTGGGAGGAACTTGATTATCGGCTTGATGTCTGCCGAATCATTAAAGGGGCACATATCGAACATTTGTGAATGCCTAAAAAATCTTTTTGAGTTTTTGTATGTGTGTGCAAGGCATTGTGAAAACATCTCAAATAATAAAGTTATTGTAGAGCTGTGAAATCGCTTCAATCATTTGTAATAACCCTGTACATATGCAGAAATGATCATCTTAATAAAATAAGAGAAACCAGAGCTCGCGCGGAAAGATTAAAGTGTTCGTATTTCTCGCGCGTTGTTCGAGAGTGGAATGCTAGAAAAATAGCTTGAATATGGTTCGATGAATCCTCTGCCAAGCACTTAGTGTGAATTGCGTAGTAATCATGTAGATGTAAAAGTCACCTGAAGCGATTTCGATGATTATTGTCATCTTCAGATATAACTTGTACAGTTATTTTACGTTACGGGAATTAACATTGCGTATTTAATTGGTGTAGACTCTGCACAGTTGGCATTCTTGTTTGCGCACTACTTGTAATGCTTATCAGCCATCACACGCTCTAGTTAGACTGATGGCCACGTCAACAAGGTTTTTTGCACAGTACTTGAATGTAGGATAATTACAGAGAACCACCAGCATGCCGGCGCTGCATTTCCAGGATGAATGATTCATTCTATGAATGAGCGACGGTCCTTGGCCATAAGCCATTCTGAATTATCCCTTGTGCCAACAAGGCTAGGCCACGCGAGCAACTGCCGACACAGGCAGACGCCTGTCTTTTCTAGAGTATTTCCATGCAGAGGATATGGTTTCTCCTTTCAATCATTTCGCGAACGGCAAAATAGCAGATAAGTGACCGCGGTAAAGTAAATCAAGTGAAATCGCTCCACAGCGGAAAGGCCCCTGGATCTGATGAGACACGTGCGAGATTTTCCAGTTGTTATGTGAAAAAAATGTTCCCTTTCTACAAGTAGTTTGTCGTACGCGCTGCAGTAATGAAGCATACCTAGAGATTGTAAGAAAAAAAAAAGTCCTCGGATAAATACACCTATATCAATGACGTCATTCTGTTATAGAATTATGGAACATGTTTTATGCTCACGCGTTGTGACGTTTTCAGACAACGAATACCTACTCTACAAAAATCTACATGGATGCCATAAGCAGAGATCTTGTGAAACAGCTCGCTCTGTTCATCCAACAAATCTAGACCGCCGCAGGTAAAGATGACAACCTGACGTAGTCTCCCTTGACTCCCGGAAGTAGTTCTATACAGTTGCGCGCTGTCGGTTACTGAACAAAATACGAGCTTTCCCAATATCGAACCAGATCCGTGTCCGGATCCCGTACTTCCTAGTGGACAGGAGAAGTTGTTTTAAACGGGACGAAATCGATAGTTGTAATGCCAATTTCAAGACTACTTGGAAGGAGTATTAGACATCTTCATCTACATGACTAGTCTGCAATTCACACTTATGTGTCTGGCAGAGGGTCCATGGAACTAACTTCACAGTATTTCTCAAAATCTCAACGTGCAAGCTCTGATTTCTCTTATTTTATTACGATGATCATTTCTCGTAATGTAGGTCGGCGTCCAGATAATATTTTCGCATTCGGAGGAGAAAGTTGAAGATTGAAAGAAAGAAGCCTTTCTTTTAATGATAGCCACCCCAACTCAATTATGACATCCGCGACACTCTCTTTCCTATTTCGCGATAATACGAAATGAACTCCCCTTCTTTGAATTTGCCGGCCGCTGGTGGTCGAGCGGTTCTAGGCGCTTCAGTCTGGAACTGCGCGACCGCTACGGTCGCAGGTTCGAATCCTGCCTCGGGCATGGATGTGTGTGATGTCCTTAGGTTAGTTAGGTTTAAGTAGTTCTAAGTTCTTGGGGACTGATGACCTCAGATGTTAAGTCCCATAGTGCTCAGAGCCATTTAAACCATTTTTTTTCTTTGAATTTTTTTTTACGTCCTCCGTCGAACCTATCTGATAATGGTCCCATACTGCACAGCAGTACACTAGCAGAGGACGGACATGCGTAGTGCAGGCAGTCTCTTTAATAAACCTGTTGCCTCTTTATTTGTTCTGCCTATAAAACGCAGTCTTTGATTTTGCCGTCTCCACAATATTATCTACGATGATCATTCCAATTAAAGTTTTTCCTAACAGTTACTCCTAGGTATTTACTTGGTTCAGATGGTTCAAATGTCTCTAAGCACTATGGGACTTAAAATCTGAGGTCATCAGTCCCTTAGACTTAGAATTACTTAAACCTAACTAACCTAAGGACATCACACACATCCGTGCTCGAGGCAGGAACCGAACCTGAGACCGTAGCAGCAGCGCGGTTCCGAACTGAAGCGCCCAGAACTGCTCGGCCACAGCGGCCGGCGGTATTTACTTGAATTTACAGGATTGCTGTCGATACAACACTGATGTCCAAAATTAAAGCAACTGACAGAAATTTTGCATGAGTGCGTATATTTTGCCACAAAACAATATAAAGAGTCAACAACAAACTAGAAACAATATAAAGAACACGAAACGTAAACAACTATAACATGCATAACGGTAGACAAAAATTTTCTTCGTTGCTTCGAACTTAACGGATTTGCACATACATTCCGGGAACTGGTTACTGTGCTCAGTATGGGGTGTGACCGCCTGTGGCATCAATGCAGGCCTGACAACGACGGAAAATGCTGTGAATGATGTCACCAGTCTCATGTTGAGGCAATAACGCCCTTTCTTCCCGAAGAGCTGTTAGCAAGTCTTGTAGAGTTGTTGGTGGATGCTGACGTGATGTAACCCGTCTCCCTAGTGTATCCCAGAGATGCACTATTGGATTCATAACAGGAGAGAGAGCAAGCCAGGCCTTGCGTACAATATCTTCCGTTTCCAAGAGAACATCAACTGCCCGTGGTCTATGAGGTCGAGCTTTATTGTTCATCAGTACGAAGACTGGGACCACAGCACATGAGGTCTCAAAATATTTTAACGATTCCTGACAGCAGTTAAACCTTGTCGATTTACTCGTACCATTTCGCTAGGGACTTGTGGGTGGTCAACATAATCCCTACCCAAACCATTCGTTACGCATCCTCCTCGATATCGGTCTCTTTCCACAATGTTTGGGTCCCAAGATCGTGTTCCACGTTCACTCCAGATGCGAATACATCGAGAATCACTCTTCGGTCGAAATCGGGTCTCAACTGTGAAAAGAGCATTGGCCCACTGTTCGATATCCAAGTGGCAAGTTGACGACTCCACTCTAGACGTTCCCTACTGTGAAGTTGCGTCAGAGGCACACATACAGCAGATCTCTGATAATAAAGACCACTCTGCCGAAGTCTTCTGTAAACCGTTTGCCTCGATGCAACACGTCCAGTGAATGCTGCGAGGTCAGATGTCAGTTGCCGTGCTGTTCTAAGGCGGTACCTTCGTGCCCTTACAACCAAATAACGCTCCTTTCTGATGTCACACGTGGCCGGCCCTGTGCTGGTCTTCGGGGTACAGTTTCAGTCTCTATAAACTATGGCTACCTCTGAGAAACAACACAACGATTCATATTAAGCCATCTGGCCACATCAGTTTGCGACTGCGCTGCTTACATTCTTCCTTTGGCCTTCGCCGCAGAGAGTTTGGTAGACGTCTTCTCTGTGCCATACTACACCGCCTGTGACTGTGTACACGGCGACTGTGGATGTGGGACTATCCGGCATACACTACCCCGTTTGATTGGTTCCCTGACGTCATCGTCTGCGTGGTCGCCCATTGACCAGAATGCCGTCTTCCGTGCAGGACACGATCGTTCAAATGTTCAAATGTGTGTGAAATCTTATGGGACTTAACTGCTAAGGTCATCAGTCCCTAAGCTTACACACTACTTAATCTAAACTATCCTAAGGACAACCACACACACCCATGCCCGAGGGAGGACTCGAACCTCCGCCTGGACCAGCCGTACAGTCCATGACTGCAGCGCCCAGACCGTTCGGCTAATCCCGCGCCGCAACACGATCGTACGGACATCTGTTGAGAGTTTGTATGTTTATATCATGAATTAGGCACAGAACGGGGAAATAGCGGTTTGTTGCTTTAATTTTGAAGACCAATGTATTTCTTTGAATTTAAACCACATCTGGTCTACTCTTTCATAGTTCGGAAGGCGTCGAACGGATGTTTTTCTATTTTTCAAATATACGTTTTGCGTATCTTTTTCATTCGTTAAGTGTTACGGTATTCAGTCTCGCTACAACGACCTTGTGGCCACTATAAACTGCATCTATGATAATGCTACATATTTCCTCTGGATTATTTGTAGCTAAGATGTCGAGTATGTTTTCGTAACCATTTACGTTTGGAGTGGGATCCAATTGAATTTGACTATCACCAGAAGAAGAGAATACAATTTGTGATACTTTTATTTCGCGTGAAGAGTGGAGTGTGTGCCTTATACCGGCAAGATATCGTATTTGTATTTCTCCCTTCTTTCAAAACATGTTGAATGTCAAGTTTCTGGTCGTGATATTTCTAGAGTGGTTTCAAAGAAATGAAAAATCGTAAATGGAAACCGTCACATATTTTTTAAAAATAATTCCTCATTTTGTTCACATGAAATAGTTGTCTTCTTGTGGTGTTTTGTGTTACATCCACTATTACGTTTGAAAACGCGGTTATTAGCATCATTTCTTCCACAACCAACATCTTAAGGAAGGAACAGGTGCATGACTTCTTAGAACCAGCTGAGAAACTGAGCAAGTCAGGAATTTACAAAGTAACACGTAGTCATTGCAACAAGTACTACTCTCATCAAACGAGCAGAAATTTTAAAAGCTGTTTCAAGCAACGTATTGACTGCCTCAGACTTGATAAAGCCGGCAAATGGACTATAGCGAAGCATACAATCGTAACAGGACACAGTGTTGCAATAAATAACGATCAGAAAAGTACTGCACACTTCAGAAACGAGCTGGAAAAGATGATGGAATTGTTCATCCATGCCCAGAAATGGAAAAACGAGGTTCTAAACGAAATTTTAAAAAAATGTATGTGAAATCTTATGGGACTTAACTGCTAAGGTCATCAGTCCCTAAGCTTACACACTACTTAACCTAAATCATCCTAAGAACAAAGACACACACCCATGCCCGAGGGAGGACTAGAACCTCCGCCGGGACCAGCCGCACAGTCGACGACTGCAGCTCCCGAGACCGCTCGGCTAATCCCGCGCGGCCTAAACGAAATTAGATTTCAGTAACGTACATTTCCTCATCAACTACAATTCAGTATTGCTAAAATGGGAAATACGTAACGTTTAAGACTATATACGAATCTGTATTCCGATAACAATATCTTTATAACTCATTAAAAACTTTGTATGCTCTCGTTATTAACATCAAATTGTCCTAGTTTCCCTTATTGTAATGTAAAGGGATAGACAAAAATTTGGGAACATCAAAAAGACAGTACATAACCATACCTTATACGGGGTAGGAAACCCATTCAAAACAGCTTGCAGTCGCCTTGGAATGGATAAATATAGGTCCCGCAACGTTTCCAGCTACATCTTTTTATCTTTCTTTCTGCAAAACAGTGGCATGTTCAACTAACGATGACGATGGACAGCGATCACGTACACTTCTCCCTAAAGTAGGGGCACAAATGTTAGATAATATTGAGATCTGGTAACTGTGGTGACGCCGGCCGATGTGGCCGAGCGGTTCTAGGCGCTTCAGTCCGGAACCGCACTGCTGCTACGGTCGCAGGTTCGAATCCTGCCTCGGGCATGGATGTGTGTGATGTCCTTAGGTTAGTCAGGTTTATTCTAAGTCTAGGGGACTGATGACCTCTGATGATAAGTCCCATAGTGCTTAGAGCCATTTGAACCATTTTTTGAACTGCGGTGACCAGGAACGATGCGAAAATTCATCCTCGTGCTCACAAACCAGTCCTGGACGATGCGAGGTGTCGTCTTGGAGCCCATCACCATTGGGGAACATGCGTCGCACCACGGGATGGACCTGATCAGCCAAACTGGTCACATAATCATTGGCAGTAATGCGACCTTGCAGAACAACCACGTGGCCCATGGAACACCACGATATGGCTGCCCAAACCATCATGGAACCTTCCGCCACGTTTCACTTTTTGGACGTAAACTCGGACAGAAGATGGAAATGGTGGGGATCAAGACTCATCCGACCAAATGACTTTCTTCCACTGTGGCCGAGCGGTTCTAGGCGCTTCAGTCCGGAACCGCACTGCTGCTACGGTCGCAGGTTCGAATCCTGCCTCGGGCATGGATGTGTGTGATGTCCTTAGGTTAGTCAGGTTTATTCTAAGTCTAGGGGACTGATGACCTCTGATGATAAGTCCCATAGTGCTTAGAGCCATTTGAACCATTTTTTGAACTGCGGTGGCCAGGAACGATGCGAAAATTCATCCTCGTGCTCACAAACCAGTCCTGGACGATGCGAGGTGTGTGAACAGAGGCCCTGTCGTCTTGGAACCCATCACCATTGGGGAACATGCGTCGCACCACGGGATGGACCTGATCAGCCAAACTGGTCACATAATCATTGGCAGTAATGCGACCTTGCAGAACAACTACGTGGCCCATGGAACACCACGATATGGCTGCCCAAACCATCAAGGAACCTTCCACCACGTTTCACTTTTTGGACGTAAACTCGGACAGAAGTTGGAAATGGTGGGGAACAAGACTCATCCGACCAAATGACTTTCTTCCACTGTGGCCGAGCGGTTCTAGGCGCTTCAGTCCGGAACCGCACTGCTGCTACGGTCGCAGGTTCGAATCCTGCCTCGGGCATGGATGTGTGTGATGTCCTTAGGTTAGTCAGGTTTATTCTAAGTCTAGGGGACTGATGACCTCTGATGATAAGTCCTATAGTGCTTAGAGCCATTTGAACCATTTTTTGAACTGCGGTGGCCAGGAACGATGCGAAAATTCATCCTCGTGCCCACAAACCAGTCCTGGACGATGCGAGGTGTGTGAACAGGGGCCCTGTCGTCTTGGAGCCCATCACCATTGGGGAACATGCGTCGCACCACGGGATGGACCTGATCAGCCAAACTGGTCACATGATCATTGGCAGTAATGCGACCTTGCAGAACAACTACATGGTCCATGGAACACAATGATATGGCTGCCCATACCATCACGGAACCTTCCGCCATGTTTCACTTTTTGGACGTAAACTCGGACAGAAGTTGGAAATGGTGGGGAACAAGACTCATCCGACCAAATGACTTTCTTCCACTGTGGCCGAGCGGTTCTAGGCGCTTCAGTCCGGAACCGCACTGCTGCTACGGTCGTAGGTTCGAATCCTGCCTCGGGCATGGATGTGTGTGATGTCCTTGGGTTAGTTAGGTTTAAGTAGTTCTACGTTCTAGGGGACTGATGACCTCAGAAGTTAAGTCCCATAGTGCTCAGAGCCATTTGAGCCACTTCGGTTACCTTGGTTGTGGGAACACCTGCCATACGAGTACAAACTATTTGCCCACGTTCTAGTTCATTTAAATCCGTCTTAATGCATTTACAACTACACATATCACTGTCCTGATCAGGGCTGAGACTCATAACGTGTTCAGGACATTGCACAGGTGCCGTTACTGTTCGAATACGACAGCGCAATCTGCAGGCTTAGTCAGAATTTGCGTTTATGTTGAAGCATGCATTTCTCGCGGTGTTTCCGCATTTTTGTATAACCCCTGCATTTTGTTGACCATCACCAGAGATGTGTCAGCAACGTGTACCGATGATATAGCAAGCAGGGTCGACTCATCGATAGTTCAATCAAAACAATCTTTGGTTGAAACTTGTAACCTCCCCACAGAAATTTTATTGACAATATTTAATAGAAATGGAGCCAAGCGTAACCTCCCTAGAAATTAAATTTAATGACAATAAAAAATGAGAATCGCAATCTGACTCAAGGTGTAAGTTCCTCACAAAAAAATGAAAGTCAATTCAGTGTAGTGTAACCTCCCCACAGAAATTTTATTGACAATATTTAATAGAAATGGAGCCAAGCGTAACCTCCCTAGCAATTAAATTTAATGACAATAAAAAATGAGAATCGCAATCTGACTCAAGGTGTAAGTTCCTCACAAAAAAATGAAAGTCAATTCAGTGTAGTGTAACCTCCCCACAGAAATTTTATTGACAATATTTAATAGAAATGGAGCCAAGCGTAACCTCCCTAGCAATTAAATTTAATGACAATAAAAAATGAGAATCGCAATCTGACTCAAGGTGTAAGTTCCTCACAAAAAAATGAAAGTCAGTTCAGTGATAAGAAAATCTCAGTGATAATGATAACTCAATTAAACCGAAATATCGGTCTTTGGCCCTGTGCAAAAAATCATAATTAATTTCTTACCTCATTGAAACTGCATGTCAAATTTCTGCTCTTATTGTTGGCCACGGCTTGGAGGAAATGCATTGCAAATAATATTTTTTTTTTAAATTTAACTGAAACTTTACTTTAAAGGAAATGGAAGGAAATCGTTGGTTCAATTAAATGGTTATTTAGTATAAAATTGCTTTTAAATCAAAATTATTATTGGGGCGATTATTGCACAAATTAGTTACAATTAATTTACATTATTAGGTAAGGGCATTGCTGATTCATTACCTTGTTTAAAAAATAATATACCTCGTCCTGAATCTTGACCAGAATGCCATGTCGACGCCCGCCGACTCCTCACACACAACTGCACTGGGCTGCTACTACCGACAGACTGTCCACTGACACTGCTCGCAACTGTACTGCATGACTACTACTGACCGACTGCACGACGACTACTAACAGACTACTGCTCGCAACACTCGCGCGGTCAAGCGCAGACTAACCACGATAAATGGCTCTCTGGTCAAAGATTTTATCATGCCTCACCATCGCTGCTACGTTACATACGTGTTTCAAACTTCATGGCAGATTAAAACTGTATGTCGGACCGAGACTTGAACACGGGACCTTTGCCTTTCGCGGGCAAGTGCTCTACCAACTGAGCTACCCAAGCACGACTCACGCCCCGTCGTCACAGCTTTAATTCCGCCAGTACCTCGTCTCCTTTCATTCTAGGAACCTTTGGTTTGATCGCCATGTTGTTTCTACTGTACGGTAGAGTTGATCGTGTTTCCTTTGCAAGTTTATAAACAGTGGTTAACGAGATCCAGGGAGCCGTAGGAATGGCTTGAAGTGCACATACCAAAACTGTAAAAAATAATTTTAGTATATACGTGTACTTTTGTTGAACGGTACCTGTATTGCCACTTGTACCCCGAAACGCGTTAGTTTATTAGATAATGTAAGTAAGTCAACAAAAATTGTGACTGGTAGCGGTCTGAAAAACCTTTTAAATGGTTCAAATGGCTCTAAGCACTATGGCACTTAACATCTGAGGTCATCAGTCCCCTAGACTTAGAACCACTTAAATCTAACTAATCTAAGGACACCACACACATCCATGCCCGAGGCAGGATTCGAACCTGCGACCGTAGCAGCCAAGTGGTTCCGGACTGAAGCGCCTAGAAGCGCTCAGCCACAGCGGCCGGCTGAAAAACCTTTACATATTTTTGAAGCAGTCGTATTCGATAAGAGTCAATGCGGCTTTAAAAGCAACGCTAATGTAAAATGACGGGAAAAAAGCGTGACACGAAGAAGGAGTTGTGCGACATAAACGACAGTTGGTAGGCGTCTTTCTACATCTGAGAGATGATAGCTATTCAGATTTCGCGCCAGTCGCATAAGAGAGGCGCTAGCAGCGCCAATATGAGGACGATAATCAGGTTTGCTTGAAATACTCGTAGGAACGGTCGTGAGCGTTAGTTAACTTTTGGGATTTGACGTGGTGAGTTGATGTTAGTCAAGAATGCCTTTAAGGCGACAAAGACTCCGTTATCAACAACTCATTGAGTTTGAACGAGGTCGTGCAATAGGGCTACGAGAAGCTGGATGTTCCTTCTACAATACTGAAGAAATATTTAGAGCTCTAGTAAAACGTTCATCATATTGTACGTGAATACATTTACCTAAACATCTTTCACATATTTTGAACATACCAGCAACGTTACCAAAAGGTAGTATGAACGTCACATATAATTCAAAGAAACGAAAATTAATCTTAAACTCATTATGAGGAAACATACCATTGTTTAATTTGCACGTTCTTAAATGACATATTTCATGCCACGATTTGTACTTCTCTGTACGAAATTTTTTCCCACAGTCCGCCGCGGTTCGTAGAATTTCATCTATGATAGGCACATTACCCGATTTAGCATATATAAATGAGTTATCCAACCGATACCGTCCTACACATAATTAAATTTGTCATGTCGGAAATTCGTAAGTATATCTGTCTTCAATATTACTGATAAAGGCAAAGTCAATGCATCCAATGCATTACGCAAGTTCCCTATAACTACATGTCGGCACAAGTCTTCTAATGAATACACCATTATTCTGTAATGTGCTTACTGGTGTGGTTTCTGGCACAGGTGATGCAGACGACGATGGTGATATGTTTGTAGACGACATGGTACATCAACTCTCAAACCCGTCCCTTATGTACTGCTTTTCGATTATGCAAACATGGCGCTACAGAAGATACGTACACGTGCTGCCACGGGCAACCTTTCACTGTCGTAGGTGCTTGTCCAGATAAGGTCCTAAACGGACCATTATCTCAACGTCACGTTGACAGCCGCTATGTGACCCTGGGGACCCCGGCCTGAACTTGGACATGTAACATAAGTGTAAAGTATAAAGGTGATGCTATTTTGAGGAGGATGCCAGTTCTTCTCATTAGTAACAGCCAGCTTATTGCATGTTCCCATTCAGACTTTAAAAATATAAGATACAAAACCATTCGATGCTCAAAATATGACGAGTTAAAATATGCTACTAAAAAACCATATCCTCTGGCATTTCTCCAGCTTTTACAAATGTATTGTAAGTAGGCTGTATCACTAATTACTGAAATGGGACTGCCAGAGTCAAGTACTGCCGTAAATTTTACGTCATTTACTGTAATGTGAATCACAGGATATGCAATGTTGTTATGTTTTACGTCGTGTTCCTGGAGTAACATGTCCCTAATGTCTTCCATTTTTACGTAATTACTAGCCACGGCAGCTACGTCTTTAGCTTCGTAAGTACGTTTTGTGGCTGCCAGCGGTGTGAGTCATTGCCTATTGTCTCTTTGTTGGCGCGCATCGTTATTGGGATTTGGAGACCCAACTTCTACAAATTCACCTTGTCGAGAGGGCCCTGCCCTGTTTGAATCCCGCCAGTTCTGATGCAATTCAGGTCTGTCGTTACGATCATATCGTCTGTCGTCATGTCGGTAGATTCCATAGTTCCTTTCTTGTCGGTCACGTGGTGGAGAATTTCTCCCGGAATCGTAACTGCACGCTGGACCATTGCGTCTGAAGTTATTCTGTCTCCCTTGATAATAATTATTTTGGTCCCGATATTGTCTGTTTCTCTGATTGTCTCTGTGATAGTCATTACTGCGGAGAGGTGATTTTTCCCTGTAATTATTACTACTCTGCCAACGGTTGTCATACGGGTGGTGTCTGTTTTGCTCACGATTTACATTGTAAGAATAGCCTTGTTGTGTCCAGTTATTATTTCTGTCATCGTGGAATTGTGACGGATGTGACCTGTAATTGTTGTGCTCCTGTTTTCGCGTTTCGCGATTGTCAGTGTCAATTTCCAATTCTTGTAACAGTTCCTGAAAAGCTTCAATGCCGTCTTTGCAACGTCCTGCCAAAATAATATGTCGTAAATGTTCAGGCAATTTGATTAAGCAAATGCGGATGAGTTCTGAGGGGCTGTATGGGTTTGACAAGTACTGATTCTTGTGCAACATGTCTTCAAAAATATTTCACAAGACCGGAAAATTCGTTAACAGCCGATTGCCCAACACTACAATAGCGAACAACAATGCCAACCAGCCACAGACTGCACACAGCACAGCCAGTGATTTTCATACAGAGCGCTACGTGGCGGTAGCGTTACCAATATAAGAACCTAAACAGCCTACTTACAGTATGATGTGTCATGTTAAGGGGAATAAATTGTAACACAAAATACAAGAAATGATTCCTTTTATTTATGTATGTATATACAATTATATAAAGTGTGAAAAGTATTTAAGCCGACAAACTCTGGGAGGTTGTAGGGGACATCAAAACAAATATTTTTCCCTAATGTCATTTTTTCATATGAGGAGTATTTAAACCGGTAGAGGAAGATTTATCTGGCGGCAAATTAATAAAACCAAGAAGCACTTTTCCATTTTTTTGTGATCAAGAGACAACGCATTAACACAACCCAATTCCAGTTACAGTAGATTTTCAAAATTGCCTCCTTTGACACGTAAACAAAGATTACACCATCGGATCATGTTCTGTCTGACACGGGCAAAAACCCCATGAGTATCCTGAATTGTTCCTGCTGCTGCTACTATCCGGGCAACCAGATCCTCTTCTGATGCAACAAGAGTTGCGTAAACAAGGTTGCGCATCTCTCCCCACACAAAAAAGTCCAGAGGGGACATGTCTGCGGATCGAGCAGGCCATGGTACAGGACCACCTCTGCCAATCCACGTTTTTGTTAACCGTCGGTCCAGGAATCGACGCAGACGACGACTGAAATGTGCCGGCGCCCCGTCGTGTTGGAACCACATGCGTTGACTTGTAGGAAGCGGGACGTCTTCCAGCAATTCTGGCAATGCTCTGGGTGGATAATCAACTGGTTCCAGGTTGTGGACACGCTGTAAGTGAAATGGACGTAACAATTGTTCTCGAATGACTGTCGTTACATTCGTCTGATTCGTCCCCATGTTACGTACAATTGCACGAGTGCTGATTGAAGGATCCCGCTCCACATGCTTCAAGGCAGCTCCTCAAATTGCAGCGTTGTTACCGTGCGACGGCGTCCCTGTCCAGGTAATCTGCTAAATGACCCGGTCTCCCGCAGACGTTGGTACACAGCAGCAAAGGGCTTATGATGCGAGATACGGCGATTAGGATATTGTTGTTGATAAGCCCGCTGTGCAGCTCGTCCGTTGTGGTGCGCTACGCAGTACGCACTAACCATATCAGTGTACCCACTCCAGGTGTATCGCTCCATTAGTAAACAGAGAGAATGCACTACTACACTGGTGGACAGCAGTTGCCTTCAACTGAAGAGCGTAATACGCCCTCTAACAACTGAAGATCTTAATACGGCCTCTAACAACTGAAGAGCGTAATACGACCTCCACCAGTTTAAATAATCCTCATAGGAAAAATTACATTAGGGAAAAATATTTGTTTTGATGTCCCCTACAGCCTCCTAGAGTTTGTCAGTTTAAATACTTTCCGCCCTGTATAATGTATAATAAATACAACATATTATATTTATGTTTGTTTAATTTCATATTGTCCCTTATACAATGATGATTCCTCATTTCTTTTCACATTTGACATATAAATCATATCAGATAATTGAACATTTGGTACATTTGCTCTAGGATAATGAGTTTCCAAACCATCTGAATAAACAGAACATTCAGCAATAACTTCAAACAACATTTGGGTACCTGTATATTTAACAACATCACTGTTTAAACTGCCAGTACTTAAAGCATATGTAGGACTTATGCCTACATGAAGACTATGTTGAACATTTGTATCTTGAAGTCTAATACTGTACCCAGCAGAAGCAATAATGATTACTGGCAGCGGTGGTCACGAAAATGTACGCTCGTAAGAAGACAGGCTTGCTGACGGCCACTTAGCACTACATCTACATCTACATCTACATTGATACTCCGCAAGCCACCCAACGGTGTGTGGCGGAGGGCACTTTACGTGCCACTGTCATTACCTCCCTTTCCTGTTCCAGTCGCGTATGGTTCGCGGGAAGAACGACTGTCTGAAAGCCTCCGTGCGCGCTCTAATCTCTCTAATTTTACATTCGTGATCTCCTCGGGAGGTATAAGTAGGGGGAAGCAATATATTCGATACCTCATCCAGAAACGCACCCTCTCGAAACCTGGCGAGCAAGCTACACCGCGATGCAGAGCGCCTCTCTTGCAGAGTCTGCCACTTGAGTTTATTAAACATCTCCGTAACGCTATCACGGTTACCAAATAACCCTGTGACGAAACGCGCCGCTCTTCTTTGGATCTTCTCTATCTCCTCCGTCAGAACGATCTGGTACGGATCCCACACTGATGAGCAATACTCAAGTATAGGTCGAACGAGTGTTTTGTAAGCCACCTCCTTTGTTGATGGACTACATTTTCTAAGCACTCTCCCAATGAATCTCAACCTGGTACCCGCCTTACCAACAATTAATTTTATATTATCATTCCACTTCAAATCGTTCCGCACGCATACTCCCAGATATTTTACAGAAGTAACTGCTACCAGTGTTTGTTCCGCTATCATATAATCATGCAATAAAGGGTCCTTCTTTCTATGTATTCGCAATACATTACATTTGTCTATGTTAAGGGTCAGTTGCCACTCCCTGCACCAAGTGCCTATCCGCTGCAGATCTTCCTGCATTTCGCTACAATTTTCTAATGCTGCAACTTCTCTGTATACTACAGCATCATCCGCGAAAAGCCGCATGGAACTTCCGACACTATCTACTAGGTCATTTATATATATATTGTGAAAAGCAATGGTCCCATAACACTCCCCTGTGGCACGCCAGAGGTTACTTTAACGTCTGCAGACGTCTCTCCATTGATAACAACATGCTGTGTTCTGTTTGCTAAAAACTCTTCAATCCAGCCACACAGCTGGTCTGATATTCCGTAGGCTCTTACCTTGTTTATCAGGCGACAGTGCGGAACTGTATCGAACGCCTTCCGGAAGTCAAGAAAAATAGCATCTACCTGGGAGCCTGTATCTAATATTTTCTGGGTCTCATGAACAAATAAAGCGAGTTGGGTCTCACACGATCGCTGTTTCCGGAATCCATGTTGATTCCTACATAGTAGATTCTGGGTTTCCAGAAATGACATGATACGCGAGCAAAAAACATGTTCTAAAATTCTACAAGAGATCGACGTCAGAGATATAGGTCTATAGTTTTGCGCATCTGCTCGACGACCCTTCTTGAAGACTGGGACTACCTGTGCTCTTTTCCAATCATTTGGAACCCTCCGTTCCTCTAGAGACTTGCGGTACACGGCTGTTAGAAGGGGGGCAAGTTCTTTCGCGTACTCTGTGTAGAATCGAATTGGTATCCCATCAGGTCCAGTGGACTTTCCTCTATTGAGTGATTCCAGTTGCTTTTCTATTCCTTGGACACTTATTTCGATGTCAGCCATTTTTTCGTTTGTGCGAGGATTTAGAGAAGGAACTGCAGTGCTGTCTTCCTCTGTGAAACAGCTTTGGAAAACGGTGTTTAGTATTTCAGCTTTACGCGTGTCATCCTCTGTTTCAATGCCATCATCATCCCGTAGTGTCTGGATATGCTGTTTCGAACCACTTACTGATTTAACGTAAGACCAGAACTTCCTAGGATTTTCTGTCAAGTCGGTACATAGAATGTTACTTTCGAATTCAATGAACGCTTCACGCATAGCCCTCCTTACGCTAACTTTGACATCGTTTAGCTTCTGTTTGTCTGAGAGGTTTTGGCTGCGTTTAAACTTGGAGTGGAGCTCTCTTTGCTTTTGCAGTAGTTTCCTAACTTTGTTGTTGTACCACGGTGGGTTTTTCCCGTCCCTCACAGTTTTACTCGGCACGTACCTGTCTAAAACGCATTTTACGATAGCCTTGAACTTTTTCCATAAATACTCAACATTGTCAGTGTCGAGCGGGAAGACCATTGTGTTCGGCGTATGGCTCTGGCACATCGTACTGCATCTGCACTAGCAGTCTCAACAACAGCTGGCACCACAGTGGCCTGTTACAACTCCAAAGACGGCTCCGAGCCAGCCGCCCTGTAGCGTGCATTCCACCGACCCCAAACCGCAGCCATTTGCGAGTTCAGTGGTATCAAGCGAGCGCTGACTGAGGGTGGGGAGGAGGTCTTTTGGGTTTTCTGATGACATATGATTATGCCTCTGTGTCAGCGACGGCCGTGTGTCGGTCAGGAGGCTATTTCAGGGCCTGCACACAACATGTCTGCGTGCTAGACACACTGCAACTAAGTCACAACCTGTCTGTGACAGACACACTGGAACTACATCTGAAGCTATGGTCTGGGGTGCAGTTTAGTATACTAGTTGGAGCACTCTCGTGGCTGTCCTACGCACACTGACTGCAAATTTGTATGGATGAACAGCATTCCAGGGGGTGTTTTTCAACAGGATAGTGCTCCCCCATATACCACTGTAGTAACCCACCATGTTCTACAAATGGTTCAAATGGCTCTGAGCACTATGGGACTTAACATCTGAGGTCATCAGTGGCCGGCCGCCGTGGCCGAGCGGTTCCAGGCGCTTCAGTCTGGAACCGCGCGACCGCTACGGTGGCAGGTTCGAATCCTGCCTCGGGCATGGATGTGTGTGATGACCTTAGGTTAGTTAGCTTTAAGTTGTTGTAAGTTCTAGGGGACTGATGACGTCAGAAGTTAAGTCCCATAGTGATCAGAGCCATTTGAACCACTTTCTTTTTTGAGGTCATCAGTCCCCTAGACCTTAAAACTACTTAAACCTAACTAACATAAGGACATCACACACATCCATGTCCGAGGCAGGATTCGAACCAGCACCCGTAGCAGTCGCGCGGTTCCGGACTGAAGCGCCCAGAACCGCTCGGCCACAGCGGCCGACCATGTTCTACAGAGTGTCGACATGTTGCCTTGTCCTGCTCGATTATCATATCTGTGTCCAATCGAGCAACATGGGACGTCATCAGATGACGTTTCCAACATCATCCACAAATAGCATTTTTTTTCTATTACGAAATTTGGAAATTTGTGGTAAGCTCCTGTGGGATCATACTGTTGAGATCATCGGTCCCTAGGCTTACACACTACTTAATCTAACTTTAACTTACGCTAAGGACAACACACACGGTCATGCCCGAGGAAGGGCTCGAACCTCCGACGGAAGAAGCCGCGCGAATCGTGGCAAGGCGCCTCCGATCTAACTTTTCTACAAGAGGGTGTATACAATGTAAATGGCATATTACTATACATATAACTAGGTCTGCTTTGCTTCTTCGGGTCGATATCACAATGCCACGTCTTGTAGGCGATAACATCTCGGTCGGCAAAAGATTCAAGTCCAGGAAGAGAGACGTTTTCACAGCGGACGATAGCCAGTGTAAACCAACCACTACCAGAATTTCCGGTAGCGACATCCAAGGTAAAATTAACCCTGCATCCGCGAAAGAATATAGGTCCAATCAGTATAACAGCTTGGGCCGTTCCATTTCCTCCCAATTTATTCTCAAGGCTAATAATATGTTTGTAGACTAGCATGCGATGGCGGCGTTGACGATACGCACTTCAATGAGGCATAGTGCTTCAATGCTGTTGCAGATACAGCTCACAGCGCAATGGTTCCGCTGGAGTGCACTGCCCGCTTATATCTGCAGCAGTATTGAAGCACTATGCCTCGTCGACGTGTGCATCGTCAACGCCGCCATCGCATGCCAGTCTACATACATATTATTAGCCTTGACAATAAACTTGGACGAAATGGAACGGCCCAAGCTGTTATACTGAATGGACCTATATTCTTTCGCGGATGCAGGGTTAATTTTACCTTGGATGTTGCTACCGGAAATTCTGGTAGTGGTTGGTTTACACTGGCTATCGTCCGCTGTGAAAATGCCTCTCTTGCTGGACTTGACAGCATTAACCATCCCCGTATTGACCAATCAGGTGCAACTGACATGGAACTCCATCCCTCAAACTGACATCCCGGCAGCTGTAGGACACAATGCTTGCGCATTTGCATGCCCGTGTTCAACATTCTGGCGATTAAACCGGTTATTAATGTACCAGTATATCACATTCGCAAGGGCGTACCTCACGCTTACCCTATCCTGTGA
Organism: Schistocerca piceifrons; assembly: GCF_021461385.2. Taxonomy (NCBI): domain Eukaryota; kingdom Metazoa; phylum Arthropoda; class Insecta; order Orthoptera; family Acrididae; genus Schistocerca; species Schistocerca piceifrons. The sequence goes on from NC_060139.1 coordinate 945,333,538, forward strand.
TCTTGCGATGTTAATCACTATAATATGTTACCCAGATAAATGTTTTCCCATAATTTTATTACTCTACATTAATTAATTTTTGTTGTTGGGATTTTTTTTCGTCAGTGTATATGCACTGTATTTACGTAGATGCAAAGGCAAAGTGAATCTGCGGGCTTGTGCAACGGATCGCGTCTCCCTGCCCTGACCTAGTACACCACACAGGAACTGGCGGCGTGACGTGACGCACCGCCCGCCTTGGCACGCCGCGAGGCCGTTACCTAAGCATTGCCACCAGCAGCAGGCGCGGGACTCTGCGCTGACTCACGTCACCCAGATATGCTCCGAATACAGCTTCCCAGAAATCGCTTTCTCGTGCTCCTCGGCGCGTCCACTCAGGAATGCTGATGGCCGTTGCGCTGCGAGACTACAACCCCCCTCCCTTACCCCCCCTCCCGCGGCCAAACCACCACAACCGCTCCAGATCTCTGCGAGCTGTGCATTTCTTACTAACAATAAACCCTTGGGTAACAGAAGAAATATTGAATTTAATTGATGAAAGGAGAAAATATAAAAATGCAGTAAATGAAATAGGTAAAAATGAATAACAAACGTCTCAAAAATGATATCAACAGGAAGTGCAAAATTGGCTAAGCAGGGATGGCTAGAGGACAAATGTAAGGATGCAGACGCTTATCTCACTAGGGGTAAGATAGATACTGCCTACAGGAAAATTAAAGAGACCTTTGGAGAAACGAAAACCATTTGCATGAATATCAAGGCCTTTGATGGAAACCCAGTTCTAAGCAAAGAAGCGAAAGCAGAAAGATGGAAGGAGTATGTAGAGGGTCTATACAAGGGCGATGTACTTGAGAACAGTATTATGGAAATGGGAGAGGATGTAGATGAAGATGAAATGGGAGATATGATACTGCGTGAAGAGTTTGACAGAGCACTGAAAGACCTCAGTCGAAACAAGGCCCCCGGAGTAGACAACATTCCATTAGAACTACTGACAGCCTTGGGAGAGCCAGTCCTAACAAAACTCTACCATCTGGTGAGCAAGATGTATGAGACACGCGAAATACCCTCAAACTTCAAGAAGAATTTAATAATTCCAATCCCAAAGAAAGCAGGTGTTCACAGATGTGAAAATTACCGAACTATCAGTTTAATAAGCCACGGTTGCAAAATACTAGATCGAATTCTTTACAGACGAATGAAAAAACTGGTAGAAGCCGACCTCGGGGAAGATTAGTTTGGATTCCGTAGAAATGTTGGAACACGTGAGGCAATACTGACCCTACGACTTGTCTTAGAAAATAGATTAAGGAAAGGCAAACCTACGTTTCTAGCATTTGTGGATTTAGAGAAAGCTTTTGACAATGTTGGTTGGAATACTCTCTTTCAAATTCTGAAGGTAGCAGGGGTAAAATACAGGGAGCGGACGGCTATTTACAATTTGTACAGAAAGCAGATGGCAGTTATAAGAGTCGAGGGGTATGATAGGGAAGCAGTGGTTGGGAAGGGAATGAGACAGGGTTGTAGCCTACCCCCGATGTTATTCAATCTGTATATTGAGCAAGCCATAAAGGAAACAAAAGGTAAGTTCGGAGTAGCTATTAAAATCCATGGAGAAGAAATAAAAACTTTGAGGTACGCCGATGACATTGTAATTCTGTCAGAGACAGCAAAGGACTTGGAAGAGCAGTTGAATGGAATGCACAGCGTCTTTGAAAGGAGGGTATAAGATCAACAAAAGCAAAACGAGGATAATGGAATGTAGTCGAATTAAGTCGGGTGATGTTGAGGGAATTAGATTAGGAAATGAGACACTTAAAGTAGCAAAGGAGTTTTACTATTTGGGTAGCAAAATTACTGATGGTGGTCGAAATAGAGAGGATATAAAATGTAGGCTGGCAATGGCAAGGAAAGCGTTTCTGAAGATGAAAAATTTGTTAACATCGAGTATAGATTTAAATGTCAGGAAGTCGTTTCTGAAAGTATTTGTATGGAGTGCAGCCATGTATGGAAGTGAAACACGGACGATAAATAGTTTAGACAAGAAGAGAATAGAAGCTTTCGAATTGTGGTGCTAGAGAAGAATGCTGAAGATTAGGTGGGTAGATCACATAACTAATGAGGAGGTATTGAATAGAATTGGGGAGAAGAGATGCTTGTGGCACAACTTGACTAGAAGAAGGTACTGGTTGGTAGGACATGTTCTGAGACATCGAGGGATCACCAGTTTAGTATTGGAGGGCAGCGTGGAGGGTAAAAATCGTAGAGGGAGACCGAGAGATGAATACACTAAGCAGATTCAGAAGGATGTAGGCTGCAGTAGGTACTGGGTGATGAAGAAGCTTGCACAGGATAGAGTAGCATGGAGAGCTGCATCAAACCAGTCTCAGGACTGAAGACCACCACAACAACAACAATGCTAAGATCACGTATTTCCGTAACTTCTGAACTGGCGCTTAGCGATCAAACTCTACAAACGGTCTTCTTGTTAAAGTTAATGAGCCATTCGAACTCACAAGACAGTACATCGGCTCCAAATAAATGCTCATACGCGAACAAAGTTGGTCGAGGCCGTTACCTTTCGAGCATTCGGGCGTTGACCGAGAAATTCTTCATTAGCAGATAGCGGTTTGTAAAGAAACTTACACTACTAGCATACATCCTTCATGATATTTCACCACTGTGCCACCGAAATACAACAGTTTTGCAACATCACTGTTTCGTGATAGATTACAGAAATACGGCAACTGATTCAGACATTCGCAATTTACACTGAAGAGCCAAAGGATGTGTTACATCTGCCCAGTATCGTGTAGGGCCTCCGCGAGAACGCAGCATTGCTGCAGAACGACGTAGCGCGGACTCGACTAATGTCTGAAGTAGTGCTGGAGGGAACTGATATCATAAATCCTGCAGGGCAAAAGAAAGTTCTGAAGTGGACGATATAATTAATAAGTTCACTCGTCTTCGTGCAACTAAATAAGCAGTCTCTTGTCTACTGATGAAGTTGTCTCAGCGTAAACAGTTCCAAACAAATGCCGCTCCCGAAGTCTCATGGATTGTTTTGATGAGTTTTCTCTCTTCACCCGAGACCCACTCAGAGAGTCTTTGGAATTAATTGGCGACAAGTTTGATACGCACTTTACAGAGCTGTTTCGGTATGTGCTGTCGACAACTTACTTTCTCTTTGAGCGCAAATACACTCCTGGAAATTGAAATAAGAACACCGTGAATTCATTGTCCCAGGAAGGGGAAACTTTATTGACACATTCCTGGGGTCAGATACATCACATGATCACACTGACAGAACCACAGGCACATAGACACAGGCAACAGAGCATGCACAATGTCGGCACTAGTACAGTGTATATCCACCTTTCGCAGTAATGCAGGCTGCTATTCTCCCATGGAGACGATCGTAGAGATGCTGGATGTAGTCCTGTGGAACGGCTTGCCATGCCATTTCCACCTGGCGCCTCAGTTGGACCAGCGTTCGTGCTGGACGTGCAGACCGCGTGAGACGACGCTTCATCCAGTCCCAAACATGCTCAATGGGGGACAGATCCGGAGATCTTGCTGGCCAGGGTAGTTGACTTACACCTTCTAGAGCACGTTGGGTGGCACGGGATACATGCGGACGTGCATTGTCCTGTTGGAACAGCAAGTTCCCTTGCCGGTCTAGGAATGGTAGAACGATGGGTTCGATGACGGTTTGTATGTACCGTGCACTATTCAGTGTCCCCTCGACGATCACCAGTGGTGTACGGCCAGTGTAGGAGATCGCTCCCCACACCATGATGCCGGGTGTTGGCCCTGTGTGCCTCGGTCGTATGCAGTCCTGATTGTGGCGCTCACCTGCACGGCGCCAAACACGCATACGACCATCATTGGCACCAAGGCAGAAGCGACTCTCATCGCTGAAGACGACACGTCTCCATTCGTCCCTCCATTCACGCCTGTCGCGACACCACTGGAGGCGGGCTGCACGATGTTGGGGCGTGAGCGGAAGACGGCCTAACGGTGTGCGGGACCGTAGCCCAGCTTCATGGAGACGGTTGCGAATGGTCCTCGCCGATACCCCAGGAGCAACAGTGTCCCTAATTTGCTGGGAAGTGGCGGTGCGGTCCCCTACGGCACTGCGTAGGATCCTACGGTCTTGGCGTGCATCCGTGCGTCGCTGGGGTCCGGTTCCAGGTCGACGGGCACGTGCACCTTCCGCCGACCACTGGCGACAACATCGATGTACTGTGGAGACCTCACGCCCCACGTGTTGAGCAATTCGGCGGTACGTCCACCCGGCCTCCCGCATGCCCACTATACGCCCTCGCTCAAAGTCCGTCAACTGCACATACGGTTCACATCCACGCTGTCGCGGCATGCTACCAGTGTTAAAGACTGCGATGGAGCTCCGTATGCCACGGCAAACTGGCTGACACTGACGGCGGCGGTGCACAAATGTTGCGCAGCTAGCGCCATTCGACGGCCAACACCGCGGTTCCTGGTGTGTCCGCTGTGCCGTGCGTGTGATCATTGCTTGTACAGCCCTCTCGCAGTGTCCGGAGCAAGTATGGTGGGTCTGACACACCGGTGTCAATGTGTTCTTTTTTCCATTTCCAGGAGTGTAGTATGAACAAACAGATGGGGTGGTCATATTCAGCCCGTTACTGCCAGTAGACGCCGACTTGCACAATGAGCTTTTCAAAAACTATTCTTTTCATATCGGGTGATACAGCCATAAATATACTAAAAGAGATTTCCATTTTCCATCTTGGCCCTGCAGTGACCACAGTCATTTATTTTCACACTATCAGCTGGTAGCGGCAATGTGCCATTTTAAAGTGCTTAGCCTGACACCAAGGTACAACACATATAAAATATGTCTTATAGTGTCAAAAGACTATAAATCTGTGAGCCAGTCCGTATTATCAAATGTAAATGTCGCATAGCATTGTTGACTGAGATATGCCACGAGATGGGTTCAGCCACTGTTTAGCTGTCTGCCGGGAAGTGAGTTCTTCATTCGCACACATTAGCCCCTTTCCTTGCGAATATGTGAGAGGTGTACATGCAGGGTGTAGGGGAGTCTACTGGATGCATGTACATGTACCGCCAAACTTAACGTCCTCGTCCGACGGACTGATCACCATTAGCAGTGCCACATACCCCCACTTCAGGAGACACTGCGGAGACGTTTGGAATTCCAGGTCACTGGCGTAAAGTCTGGTGATCAGGGATTTCACGCCACCACCTGTGCTGCACTTGCCGACCAAACACTGAGATTGACAATTTCATCCACCACCAGGATTCGAGTCAGCTTACCTCCGAGTCGAGCGCCAACGCACAGGCGTGCGTTAGCGATGTCGGCTAAGGAGGCGAACTCTGAATCACTTTATGTATACACCATGTCATTTGCACTGTGTGTAATCACTTCCTCGTGTTTTGCCGTGTCAATGTGGACCTTTCTTCTTTTTGTGTCCTTTTTTCCCAACGCGTGATAGCAGGGTGGGTTGTTGCAGGATCTCGTCCTTCTCAGTTAAATGTCCCAGCAGGCTGGGAGTGGGGCAGAGAGATGCCCAGGTGGGAATCTTCCGGAGGGGATTTCCAATTTTAGCTTTCGCCTGGAGTCCAAGGTAAAGCCTACATACATACAATGTACGTCAGTCATGTTCATATACCGGGTGATCAAAAAGTCAGTATAAATTTGAAACTTAATAAATCATTGAATAATGTAGATAGAGAGGTACAAATTGACACGCATGCTTGGAATGACATGGGGTTTAATTAGAACCAAAAAAATACAAAATTTCGAAAAATGTCCGACAGATGGCGCTTCATCTGATTAGAATAGCAATAATTAGCATAACAAAGTAAGACAAAGCAAAGATGATGTTCTTTACAGGAAATGCTCAATATGTCCGCCATAATTCCTCAGCAATAGCTGTAGGCGAGGAATAATGTTGTGAACAGCACTGTAAAGCAAGTCCGGAGTTATGGAGAGGCATTGGCGTTGGATGATGTCTTTCAGCATCCCTAGAGATGTCGGTCGATCACGATACACTTGCAACTTCAGGTAACCCCAAAGCCAATAATCGCACGGACTGAGGTCTGGGGACCTGGGGGGGCCAAGCATGACGAAAGTGGCGGCTGACCACACGATCATCACCAAACGACGCGCGCGAGAGATCTTTCACGCGTCTAGCAATATGGGGTGGAGCGCCATCCTGCATAAACATCGTACGTTCCAGCAGGTGTTTATCAACCAGGCTGGGGATGATGCGATTCTGTAGCATATCGGCGTACCTCTCACCCGTCACGGTAGCAGTAACAAAACCAGAATCACGCATTTCCTCGAAGAAAAAAGGCCCGATAACTGTAGATGTGGTAAATCCAACCCATACCTTGACTTTCCCGTCGTGCAATGGAGTTTCCACGACAGTTCTAGGATTTTCGGTAGCCCAAATTCTGCAGTTGTGGGCGTTGACAGACCCTCGGAGCGTGAAATGAGCTTCGTCGGTCCACAACACGTTACTCAACCAATCGTTATCTTCCGCCATCTTTTGAAACGCCTACATCACACTCTCATTACAGCTCCTTTTATACACGATTGTCATGCGCAGTCACTGACATTTTGCTGTCCAGTGCCATCTGTCGGACGTTTTGTGAACTTTGTTTTTTGGGGTTCTAATAAAACCCCATGTCATTCCAAGCATGTGTGTCAATTTTTACCTCTCTATCTACATTATTCCGTGGTTTATTAAGTTTTCAAATTTATACTGACTTTTTGATCACCCGGTATAACTGCAGGCGTAGTAAACCTGAACGGGGACATTCTTCCAAATGATATGTATTTACCACTAAAGTTTCAGAACTAACCGTGTGATACAGCCAGTTTAGTCATTTTGACCATATTTCACCACATTATTCATTGCTATCCTGGCTATGTGTAGGCAAGTGCATAGATTTCCGTACACACTATGCTCTTCGCCGTCAATCAAAGCTTACAGTCTGTCATATATCTTCCTCCTGAACCTTAGAAACACATATGTGAGCAGCGCAGCAGAAACATTCGCCCCATCAGAGTAAAATAACACCTCTTGCACAGATGTCTCTCTGAATCCTTTTCCGTACCAAGAACAAGAGTTAGGAATGTTCTGCCTCACTATAGCAGGGAACTGAATAACACCTCTACCTTAAAAAAAACTGATAATAACGCAGTTTTTTTACTCTTTCTCTAGACCACATATGCATTTCCCACCACTGTTATTAATTGTGGCAGCAGTTTTTTACAGTGTTATTATCGCTATAATTTTGGTACTCTTGTTCAAAATGCCCCGAATATGTACGAATTAAACTTTCACTTTTGATAATAGAATTATTATTACGACATTAAAATTATTAATCATTGTTTAAATAAACTGTGGTGTAAACATATTTGTGTGTTTAAATCCATGCTCCTATTTAAGAAATGGTTCAAATGGCTGTGAGCACTATGGGACTTAGCTTCTAAGGTCATCAGTCCCCTAGAACTTACAACTACTTAAACCTAACTAACCTAAGGACATCACACACATCCATGCCCGAGGCAGGATTCGAACCTGCGACCGTAGCGGTCTCGCGGTTCCAGACTATAGCGCCTAGAAACGCTCGGTCACACCGGCCGGAAATACCCTAATAAAATCAGGTTAAATAAAAATAAAAGAAATATTTGCTAGCGATTTCTAATGTCGGGATAATGGATGAAAATGAGAACGCAGTATAAACAGCTGAGTTACAGTATCACCATTAATCTAGATGAGGTGATGCAAGTGGAATGTCTACAAAAAAAAAAAAAAAAAAAAAAAAAAAAATCAATTTTTAAAACTCCTTTTTCAGTAAGGCAACTGCAGTGCTACTCCTGCTGTTTTCTTACATGTTGAACAAAAATCTAAAATTCCTCCCGAACAGGCCATGAAAGCCCAACGGTACTGACCGGCCGCCTCAGCTCATAGGCGTCACTGGATGCGGATATGGAGGGGCATGTGGTCAGCACACCGCTCTCCCGGCCGTATGTCAGTTTCCGAGACCGGAGCCGCTACTTCTCAATCAAGTAGCTCCTCAGTTTGCCTCACAAGGACTGAGTGCACCCCGCTTGCCAACATCGCTCGGCAGACCGGATGGTCACCCATCCAAGTACTAGCCCAGGCCGACAGCGCTTAACTTCGGCGATCTGACAGGATCCGCTGTTACCGCTGCGACAAGGACGTTAGCTACATGTTGAATAAGTAAAGAATCATTAGTTTCTCGGTGTTTGGAAAGCGCTGCTGATCTGCAGCTGTGTCCTGAACTAAAGTATAACCGCTTCATTTGGCAAAATGTCGTATAATTTACTCCATCATTGGTTTCAATCCCTAAATTGAAGCAATTTTCTTGTGGAATCTGAACACTGTGACCGTGGAGTAATGTAAAGAACTTTAGCAACTGGAGCTATTATTCATTAACAAAGTAATGATGAAAGTGATAAATATCTTGATCCATCCATGCCTGATGAGAATTTGGTGATACAAAAGCACATTGCTGAGGTATCGTTCCTTGACTTTCAGTTATTCGCTACGACATTACCAAAACCGATCTGCAAAAGCTCGAACAGAGTGTAGTGGCTCGCGTGAGTATGAAGGAAACTACTGCGAAAAGAGAACATGTACTTGACGCCCTGACAGCTGCAGTATCGCGTTTGAGCTCTTGTACCATCGCAGCTGACGGCGTGCGACAGCGAAGCTAAAAGAGTATTTAATGTAAGACATATAGCACAATATTCTTCAGTATTTCGTCATATCTGTGTTTTGTGCATGCGGTTAGCATATGGTTATTTTACTGCAGTTCACTGTCAAATCGGAAATGCCAGTATCCACGAACTGAAAACCGTTGACACCAAGCTGGAACGCTACAAGCTTAAGACATGTTCCTCCACCGATTCGTTTCTTCACGGAACGACGCAAATGACGCATGCGAGAAATTGTATCACTTAAGAGCAGTACCAGAAAGAATGGATCTGAGGGGAAATTATACTGAGTTTCTAGGTGTGCGTTCTGTGTGAATAGCTGGTTGAAGAAATTAAATCGCAAATGTGTGCACAGTGGTAGAAAAACGAGACATTTGAGGAAAATCCTTCTTAATTCGCACATATGCACATAAACACAGGCACACGCACATACACACATACACACACCTTCGTTTAATTTTCACGCACTATCTTTTCCGAAATCAGCTAGCTTGCATATCGTTTCTGAAGAAGCTAAACTCTGTTGGCGCGACCTAAATCTTTGCTTTAATCATGCTGGGATTGCATAAGAAAGTGAATAGATTATTGCTATTGATTTATAAATCACTGTTAGCCATAATTTGAAATACGAAACTATTTTACAAATTGTGCAACACATATCGAGATTATCAGATCATCGCAATAAATGCATCTACAACGATACCCGCAGTAACTCAGCCAATCATAAGAGCACTTCTCACTTTCATAAAATACTGTCTAAAGCTGTTACATGTTAGTCGTGTAGGAGGGATGTGGTAATTAGTGAAGGAGTTCTAGAAATGACTTCGTTTCTTCATTCTTCAGCCCCCATGTCCCTACATACATTCGTACGCTCACCAGTACAACACGTAAATACACCGAAATTCAAGTGTGTGTAAATATGTTGCGTATAACCGTATGTGTCATTGAAGATATAACATATTGGTACCTGGAGATGGGTTGCTAAACCTGAAATGCTGCGAGTGATTTATAGATAATATTCTAAATTTTAAACATAGTTTTCTTTTCCGTGTCAGACACAACATTTTTCTCCGAGACTTTATGGATTCCCAAAGATCCAGAGGAAAGACTTTCCTATGCGATCAATAGCGAGTAACAATGACACTCAAAATTGCGCCTGCAGCAAATACTTAATCCCGTTATTGAGCCTTCGGATGGGAAAATGTGCTCATCGCATACGCAACTCTGAAGATTTTATTCGCCAACTTGAATCACTGGACCTAAACAGTTCTGATTTATTAGGCAGTTTCGATGTGGTGTCGTTACTCGCGGAGGTTCCCCTTGTAGAACACTCTCTCTTAGCGGAAAAAGTTTTGTCATGGAGGTTTCAGCTTTTTTCAAACAAGTTACGACTTCCCTATACTTTTTATTTAATAACAGATAGTTTGAAAACTGACTGTGGGTAGTCCCTTGGCGCCCTTGGTTGCCAATTTCTTTATGGAGGACTCTGAGGAAAGGCTCTGGAGTGTGCTAGTTTGAAGCCCACAGTATTTTAAAGATATGTTGATAGCAGTTTGTAGTGTGGCCCTATGGTGAAGATAAATTAGGAGAATTTTGAACCATCTGAATTCCATTCATGGACAAATACAATTTACAACGGAACTCAAAAAGCAGGGATGTCATCCATTTTTGCATGTATTGGTTCGGCGCGAAAATGATGGTACTTCGGCTCATGCAGTATATCGGAAGCCAATGCATGTGGATTTATATTTACGTGCAAATAGCTGTCATCATCTTTCCTAGACGTTGAGTGTTCTTAGAAATTTGGTTCACAGAGCACACATCAGTCTAATGGAGGAGCTCCTACATTTAGAGTTTTTCAAGCCAACGGATATTCTACACAGCAGGTACGCCATGCCAGGTGAAACCAAAGGTAGGCATAAGGAACGGAGAAGATGATGTAGGAAGATTTAAATCCATGGCTGTCCTGCCATACGTGGGAAGCTTATCGTGAAAAAAAAAAAGGACGGATTCCCAGGAAACACAAATTAAAAATGATGTTTTGCAGTCCACCTAAGACAGTAGCACTCTTGGGTTCTGTTACGGATGATTTGATGTGCCGGAAGTTGGCGTTTACAAGATATCTTCTGAGTGTGGCGTTCATTCACTGGACAGACAACTCGTACAGTCTAAGAAAGAGGCACGGGGTGTCGTACATGCACCAGGCTCTGACATCCCCATTGGTTCGCGTGTGGTACAGCACTGCATTGACACTGGTTGCTCTACAATGTACGAAAATGTCGAAATTCTAGCATGTTCTTTTGGGATTCGGTGGTGAAAGAAGCTGCTGACGTCCGTTTGGCGAAGATTTGAGTTAAGACATATAGCGGTTTCAGCTTGGACAAGTCATGGAATCTGGCGCTTTCTTTAATGAAATCGCAAATACATCGTCACATTGCAGCTCATGGTGACACATCAACTTCCCAGCGTGTATCGAGCGCGTAACTACTGATTCATTTCATGCATATGTGTACTTCTTTGTCGCCGATCAACGTCTCTGGCGATTTTGTTATCAGCGCCCGCATGCGCAGTGCCACGGTCCGCGAGTGTCAAAGGAGGGAGTGAGTGCTATGTGGTCAGTCTTTTGGCTCACTCTGTAGATGGCCGAACAGTACACAGCCGAAATGTTAGAAGAAGTGGAAAGTATGCGGCTGCACGCCCGAAATTTAATGGAGCACAACACATTATTGTTCGCACTGCTATCCTCTGCACGTCAAAGAATGTATGTGAAAATTGCCAGGTTGCGCAAGACTATTGATACCAGATGAACAATAGAACTCCCAATAACCCAGTGGACGAGCTGAGTCTCAGATACGAAAACAAAAAGGGCAGAGCATGTCCCACATGACAATCTCTACTTAATGACTTCGGTGTTCTAACGAACACCTTATTTCAATTTTCGTCTAGATCACATCTTTAACGACAACCTCTACCTACACTACTGGCCATTAAAATTGTTACACCAAGAAGAAATGCAGATGATAAACGGGTATTCATTGGAGAATGTGCTGGTCAGGGCAGCAGTCGAACATTTTCTGTATCCAGAAAGGCCCGTACAGGACCTGGACCATGCGGTCGTGCATTATCCTGCTGAAATGTAGGGTTTTGCAGGGATCTAATGAAGGGTAGAGCCACGGGTCGTAACACATCTGAAATGTAACGTCCACTGCTCAAAGTGCCGACAACGCGAACAAGAGGTGACCGAGACGTGTAACCAATGGCACCCCATACCGTCACGCCGGGTGATACGCCAATATGGCAATAATGAATACATGCTTCCAATGTGCGTTAACCGCGATGTCACCAAACACGGATGCGACCATCATGATGCTGTAAACAGAACCTGGATTCATCCGAAAAAATTACGTTTTGCCATTCGTGCACCCAGGTTCGTCGTTGAGTACACCATCGCAGGCGTTGCTGTCTGTGATGCAGCGTCAAGGGTAACCGCAGCCATGGTCTCCGAGCTGATAGTCCATGCTGCTGCAAACGTCGTCGAACTGTTCGTGCAGATGGTTGTTGTCTTGCAAACATCCCCATCTGTTGATTCAGGGGTAGAGATGTGGCTGCTCGATCCGTTACAGCCATGCGGATAAGGTGCCTGTCATCTCGACTGCTAGTGATACGAGGCCATTGGGATCCAGCACGGCGTTCCGTATTACCCTCCTGAACCCACCAATTCCATATTCTGCTAACAGTCATTGGATCTCGACCAACGCGAGCAGCAATGTCGCGATACGATAAACCGCAATCGCGGTAGGCTACAATCCGACCTTTATCAAAGTCGGCAACGTGATGGCACGCATTTCTCCTCCTTACACGAGGCATCACAACAACGTTTGACCAGGAAAAGCTGGTCACCTGATGTCTGTGTGTGAGAAATCGGTTGGAAACTTTCCTCTTGTCAGCTCGCCGTAGGTGTCGCCACTGGCGCCAACCTTGTGTGAATGCTCTGAAAAGCTAATCATTTGCATATCACTGCATCTTCTTCCTGCCGGCTAAATTTCGCGTCTGTAGCACGTCATCGTCGTGGTGTAGCAATTTTAATGGCCAGTAGTGTAAATAAAAAAGTTAAGATGCAATCTAGAAAGAAACTAGAATAAATTGCACAAATGTGGTCGACCACTTTACAGTTATGATTTCGATAGAAAATAATTGTTGAGGAATGAGGAAGGATAGACAATGTTATATACGATTAGTTGTCGATTACTACACAATATACAGTAGCTCTTAGTCAGAGAATATACTGCAGTATCAAAGAGCGGAGAATGTTTGTGTATTTAAAAACACGTTTATTTTGTGACTCAATACTTTTTTTCTACGCTAAAAGTAATAATTCTTTCACTTAATATTGCCAATACTGACTGTAATAAGCTGTAAAAATAATTAACTATCCGCTTTCACATTAATTTCCTTTTAAACCCGTATCTCAATCGGTACAAAAAGACCTCTTACAGAATCAAATTGTTGTCCGTTGGTCTGTCTCCCTGTCTGTCTGCCCGACTTTTAAGACTCCTTTTCAGGGACAGTTAGAGGTATCAAACTGAAATTTGGTGCTGTAAAAAAAATTAATTTTGTAAGTCTGTCCAATCAAAAGATACGAACATTTATGTCATAAATGTCGATACTCGCGAACTCACTCATGAAAACCTATAGGCCTCTTCTACTGGGCTACAATCATGAAATTTGTGAAAAACCAATATTTCACATTACATGAAAAGGTAAAACCCTAAAATTCTTACTTGTACTTACGTCACAAAAAAAATTTTTTTTTGCCATCTGTTGCCCGTCTGTCCGTCTATTAAGACCCGCTGTTCTCAGGAATGGGTAAAGGTATCAAGTTTGAACTTACGTCAAATAATGCGGTTTACTATCCCTTGGCGCTGTCAAAACTTTAAGGTTCTAAACCAATACAGTCAAAAGATACGCCCATTTATGTCAATCGCAAATTCACTCACCAGCACCTATTGACGGACTATCTATATTCATAATTAAGTTTCTACGGAACCCCTAGAGTGTAGACCCTACTCGCACTCGTCCGGTATTTTTTTCCATTCTTTCAGGCCTTTATTAACACCGCCTACCAGTAAATGGTTGTTCAGAAACACACAGTCGCAAGGTTGGCGTTGTTTGGCATTTCCTTTTATATGCCTCTGAAACTCGCCGAAGTGAGAGTTGGAACAGCCAGGTGTCATTCTCGGAAGGACCGAGATCGGTTTCTGGTTTCCTAAGGATTGCAGTTTGGTGCTTGACGTTGATTAACGCAGGAGGAATTTCCTGTTAAAAACGGTGTGGCCAGTTTTCTGCTTGACGCCGACGCTGGTGCAGACGAAATAAGAACCGGATTATAAAAACTGGATAAGCTATCTCACGTACATTCTGGGAAGACGGTGCACTTAGCGGAAGTAAGCAGCCGCGACGAAGTGATTCGACTACGCGAAATGCAGGAAGTGGAGATGCTGCCTGCCTCTGAGATGTTGTCGAAGGATGACTGGTCCAACGAGGCGGTCACCAATAATATCCGGCCAGACCAGGCTGAACTAGTGCTGGTGGATCGCTGCCAGCATACCATGGGGATTCTGCGTAGGCGGCAGGTGGATACTGTGAAGGATTAACATACTGCCCCTAGTAAAAGAAACTATTCTGTGAAGAGGACGGATGACGGAAATCCCAGCACCGTGGCGGCCAATGCAACGAACCAGCGACAAAACCGTCACCGTGGAGGTAATACTGTAGATAATAAGGCCATTAAGCTTTGTCCACTGAGGTGACAAAAGCCTTAGGATTGCGATATGCGCATATACAGGTGACGGTAGTATCGCTTACACAAGGTATAAAAGGGCAGTACATTGGCGGAGCTGTCATTTTGTACTCAGGTGATTCATGCGAAAAGATTTCCGATGTCATTATGCACGCACAACGGGAATCGACAGACTTTGGACGCGGAATGGTACAAGTTGGAGCTAGACACATGGGACATTCTACTGCCATAATCGTTAGGGTATTCAGTATTTCGAAATCCACAGTGTCAACAGAGCGCCGAGAACACCAAATTTCAGGCAGTACCTCTCACCACGGACAACGCAGTGCCTGACGGACTTCACTTAACAAAGCAAGAGCATATGCACTATCAGACCAATTGTGTGATTGGATTGAAGAGTTCCTAGATAACAGAACGCAGCATGTCATTCTCAATGGAGAGAAGTCTTCCGAAGTAAGAGTGATTTGAGGTGTGCCGCAGGGGAGTGTCGTAGGACCGTTGTTATTCACAATATACATAAATGACCTTGTGGATGACATCGGAAGTTCACTGAGGCTTTTTGCAGATGATGCTGTGGTATATCGAGAGGTTGTAACAATGGAAAATTGTACTGAAATGCAGGAGGATCCGCAGCGAATTGACGCATGGTGCAGGGAATGGCAATTGAATCCGAATGTAGACAAGTGTAATGTGCTGCAAATAAATAGAAAGAAAGATCCTTTATCATTTAGCTACAATATAGCAGGTCAGCAACTGGAAGCAGTTAATTCTATAAATTATCTGGGAGTACGCATTAGGAGTGATTTAAAATGGAATGATCATATAAAGTTGATCGCCGGTAAAGCAGATGCCAGACTGGGATTCATTGGAAGAATGCTAAGGAAATGCAATCCGCAAACAAAGGAAGTAGGTTACAGTACGCTTGTTCGCCCACTGCTTGAATACTGCTCAGCAGTGTGGGATCCGTACCAGATAGGGCTGATAGAAGAGATAGAGAAGATCCAAAGGAGAGCAGCGCGCTTCGTTACAGGATCATTTAGTAATCGCGAAAGCGTTACGAAGATGATAGATAAACTCCAGCGGAAGACTCTGCAGGAGAGACGCTCAGTAGCTCGGTACGGGCTTTTGTTAAAGTTTCGAGAACATACCGTCACCGAGGAGTCAAGCAGTATATTGCTCCCTCCTACGTATATCTCGCGAAGAGACCATGAGGATAAAATCAGAGAGATTAGAGCCCACACAGAGGCATACCGACAATCTTTCTTTCCACGAACAATACGAGACTGGAATAGAAGGGAGAACCGATAGAGGTACTCAAGGTACCCTCCACCACACACCGCTTGCGCAGTATGGATGTAGATGTAGATGTAGACTAGCGACTTTTGGATAGAGTTGTCAGCGTTAACAGACAAGCAACACTGCGTGAAGTAACCGCAGCAATCAGTGTGGGACGTACGACGAACGTATCCGTTCGGACAGTGCAGCGAAATGTGATGTTAACGGGCTATGGCAGCAGACGATCGACTCGAGTGCCTTTGCTAACAGCACAGTATAGTCTGCAGCGCCTCTCTGTGCGCTCGTGACCCCTTCGGTTGGACCCTTGATGACTGGAAAACCGTGGCCTGGTCAGATTTCTGTTGGTAGGGTTCGAGTGCGGCGCAGACCCCACGAAACCATGGACCCAAGTTGTCAACAAGGCACTGTGCAAGCTGCTGGTGGCTCCACAATTATCTGGATCCTTTAGTCCAGCTGAACATATCATTGACTGAAAATAGTTATGTTCGCTACTTGTTTCAAAACAGCGATGGAATTTTTGTGGATGACAGTGTACTATGTCTTCAGGCTACAATTGTTAGCGACTGGTTTGAAGAACATTCTGGACAATTCGAGGGAATTATTTGGCCACCCACCGAACAATTATGGGACGTAATCGAGAGGTTAGTTTGTGTACAAAATCCTGCACCCGCAGCTCTTTCGCAGCTACGGTCAGTTGCAGAAGCAGCATGGCTCACTATTTGTACAGGGGACTTTAATGTGATGAGTCCATGCCACGTCGAGTTGGCTGCACTACGCCAGGCAAAGGAGGTCCGACACGATAATACGAATTATGCCATCACTTTTGTCACCTCAGTGTAAGTCATATGGGAGTGTCTGTGGAGACTTCCACCCTGCCACGCTGGCAGCCCATCTGCCTAGTGCTGTTACCGGGGTCAGTGTATACATCTTTTATCTCTATCTTCAGCCAACGGCCTTGCCGCAGTGGTAACACCGGTTCCCGTCATATCGCCGAAGTTAAGCGCTGTCGGGCTGGGCTAGCACTTGGATGGGTGACCATCAGGTCTGCCGAGCGCTGTTGGCAAGCGGGGTGCACTCAGCCCTTGTGAGGCAAACTGAGGAGCTACTTGTTTGAGAAGTAGCTGCTCCGGTCTCGTAAACTGACTTACGACTGGGGGAGCAGTGTGCTGACCACATGCCCCTCCATATCTGCATCCAGTGATTCCTGTGGGCTGAGGGTGACACAGCGGCCGTCGGTACTGTTGGGCCTTCCAAGGCCTGTTCGGACGGAGTAAAAAATCTCCATCTTCAAGTGCGCCTACCTCCATTGGAACACATTTCCGGCCATATGTCCGTACGGTCTCTTTTGTTAGCTATCCTCTCACGCATCGCTCCGTGCTGTTTGTTCCCACATAGCAAACCCACGCTGTAACTCACACCTTTACGACTTTTCCGTTTGCAAACATTTATATAAGTTCTCAATACCTGGAACTGGCGAAAATGCACTATGATTTAATATAGGTTAAAAATCGTAACGGATCTTTTTAACTTGTCCTAATAAACCCCTAGGTCGTGCAGTAGGTGCTGGATAATTAATTGTTTAAATACTAACACTGATCACAGAGCAACCATTTGCGAGCTACAAAAATAAAAGCGTGAAATAATGAGTTAAATTGTCCCCAGCCTGCTGGCTGAAAGAATGATAATAATTTATCATCACTCTACTAACTGTAACGTTTTTAGCCAACTAACAAAGCTGGTAAGACTACTGAAACAATGAAAGAAAAACCTTTCTAGAAGATATAATTTCATACGCATTTAAAAATTATACACTTTTGTATGAGTTGAAACCAATTTTGGAGACCTTTTTACCAGTCTGATGTTGGTACCCACCAGATTATTCCACGTTTCTGTCCGTCAAATAATAGTTCTTTGAAGTGCTGTGTGGTAGCCGACAGTATCGTGCTGAAGAATGGCGCGACGCTTTCTGTATTCCCTGATTTCACCGATGACACGTGATAGACAAATAGTTGTACAATATTCAACATTAATCGTCCTCACAGTAATGATCGTGATATGTCTAATGTAACCAAAGAAACAAGCGACCACGTTTTTGGAAGTGCTTAAAAAATCTTTTGATGATTTCTGTGCATAATGGAACTTGGGTACGATTGAGTGGTACTTAATTTCCAGCTCATACGAACATACTCATAATAAGTCACAGCTGCAAAATACTAACACGAATTCTTTACAGACGAATGGAAAAACTAGTAGAAGCCAACCTCGGAGAAGATCAGTTTGGATTCCGTAGAAACACTGGAACACGTGAGGCAATACTGACCTTACGATTTATCTTAGAAGAAAGATTAAGGAAAGGCAAAACTACGGTTCTAGCATTTGTAAACTTAGAGAAAGCTTTTGACAATGTTGACTGGAATACTCTCTTTCAAATTCTAAAGGTGGCAGGGGTAAAATACAGGGGGCGAAAGGCTATTTACAATTTGTACAGAAACCAGATGGCAGTTATAAGAGTCGAGGGACATGAAAGGGAAGCAGTGGTTGGGAAGGGAGTAAGACAGGGTTGTAGCCTCTCCCCGATGTTGTTCAATCTGTATATTGAGCAAGCAGTAAAGGAAACAAAAGAAAAATTAGGAATAGGTATTAAAATTCATGGAGAAGAAATAAAAACTTTGAGGTTCGCCGATGACATTGTAATTCTGTCAGAGACAGCAAAGGACTTGGAAGAGCAGTTGAATGGAATGGACAGTGTCTTGAAAGGAGGATATAAGATGAACATCAACAAAAGCAAAACAAGAATAATGGAATGTAGTCTAATTAAGTCGGGTGATGCTGAGGGAATTAGATTAGGAAATGAGACACTTAAAGTAGTAAAGGAGTTTTGCTATTTGGGGAGCAAAATAACTGATGATGGTCGAAGTAGAGAGGATATAAAATGTAGGCTGGCTATGGCAAGGAAAGCGTTTCTGAAGAAGCGAAATTTGATAACATCCAGTATTGATTTAAGTGTCAGGAAGTCATTTCTGAAAGTATTTGTATGGAGTGTAGCCATGTATGGAAGTGAAACATGGACGATAAATAGTTTGGACAAGAAGAGAATAGAAGCATTCGAAATGTGGTGCTACAGAAGAATGCTGAAGATTAGATGGGTAGATCACGTAACTAATTAGGAGGTATTGAATAGAATTGGGGAGAAGAGGAGTTTGTGGCACAGCTTGACTAAAAGATGGGATCGGTTGGTAGGACATGTTCTGAGGCATCAAGGGATCACCAATTTAGTATTGGAGGGCAGCGTGGAGGTAAAAATCGTAGAGGGAGACCAAGAGATGAATACACTAAGCAGATTCAGAAGGATGTAGATTGCAGTAGGTACTGGGAGATGAAGAAGCTTGCACAGGATAGAGTAGCATGGAGAGCTGCATCAAACCAGTCTCAGGACTGAAGACCACAACAACAACAACACGAACATACCCTAATTTAGTTGTTTGCATATATAGACTGTCCGATCAAAAGTATCCAGACACCTATTAGTGGGTATTAATATGCAGAGTGTTCAACGTTCGCCATTATGACCACTTGAACTTTGCTGGGAATTCTTTCACTTAGGTATCTGCATGTCTGTCGAGGAATGGAAGCCCATTTTTCGTCAAGAGCCAAAACCGGAGACGGTAGTGATGTGGGACACTGGGGTCTGGAATGAAGCTGACGCTCTGATTCATCCCAGAGTTATTCTATTGGGTTCAGATCGGGACTCTGGGCAGGCCTGTCCATTTCTGGACTTTTATTGTCTACAAGCCTTTGCCTGACAGATAAATGTAACTGTAGTGTTACTAGGGCCTCCCGTCGGGTAGACCGTTCGCCGGGTGCAAGTCTTTCGATTTGACGTCACATCAGCGACTTGTGCGTCGATGGGGATGAATTGTTGATGATTAGGACAACACAACACCCAGTCCCTGAGCGGATAAAATCTCCGACCCAGCCGGGAATCGAACCCGGGCCCTTAGGATTGGCATTCTGTCGCGCTGACCACTTTTTTTTTTTCGAACTCGGGACCTTTGCCCTTCGCGGGCAAGTGCTCTACCATCTTTTTTTATTATTATTTATTTGGATACAAAATTAGGCAGTTCACAAACACTAAATGAAATGCATCCTCTACAAAAACAAAAAAACAAAAACAAAAATCATTGTAAAACAAATCACAAATGTAAAGGAACAGGGATACAGGGATGTTGTTTTTATTTATTTATTTTCCATAAAGATCACTCTGTTAAAAGGAACATGTAGATCATTTCATGGTATAGTATGTGCATTATATATGGGGCGGTGAGAGAAGCGTGAGGTTCATTATCAGCTGTCAAATGTGCACACCGACTGCACCTGGCACATCCCAACTGCGTGGGGGGTCGAGGAAGACTGCGTGAAGATAATTGGCAAAGGTTTTCCGATAGTGTGACCATCTATGAACCTCATTGTGGGCGTGCTGCAAGAAATACCAAACGTCGAGTCGCTACTTGGCAGCATCCCCATAGAGGTACGCGATCGTCCAACCTTTGACCCAGATGATCGAGTGTGATTTAGTCGCCGGAAAGTAGTCACTCTCCGGATGTAAGAAGGAAGCAGGTGTAATATGTTGCGGGGTCACACGGAGGTAGCAAGCCACCATCTGTCTTCCTAGGAGCCATACGTCCTCCACCGTGATACAAGTTAAGCGGTGATGGTCGCCATCCACTTGGCGACATTTCGGGCATGGTGGAGTGTCCACTAGTCCAATTGCATGGAGCCGTTGGTTGGTGTTGAACTTGCCACAGGCGACAGAGAACCACAGTGCCCGAACGAAGGTAGGAAGGAATTTTTGGTGCACATGTCTCCAAATCTTCGGCCAACGCAACTTGGGGTGTTTGAGTTCAATGACATTACGACTTATCCGTCGTAGCAGCCAAACATAAAAATCCTTCACGCATGGTGGTCTCGTGCGCGGAAGCTCGTCTCTGATATAACTAAGTTCCACGATAAATGTTGATACATGCGCAAAATGTGACGTAATGTTGCCCACCGCCACCGGAGGTGTGAGGGACGCTGGAACCAGGAGATCCAGTAGGAAGGATGTAAGGGTATCACCCCCGCTACGCCATTGCTTGTACATCGTGGCTAGAAGGAGCGCCGTCGCTCGGCAGTGAACATTCGTAAGTCCGAGTCCCCCCTTGACCGTAGGGAGCGTGAGCGTTGCGTATCGCACCTTGAGGGGCGACCCAATCATCACAAAGTAGCATACTGCTGATTGAAGTCCACGTCCGAGCGTGAGTGGTAGGGGCAGGTTCTGCGAAATATGCACCATTCGAGAAACCACATAAGTGTTCAGATATTCGACTCGCTGCAAAGGATCATGGCGCCGTAGGTGATGTTGTCGGACCATGGTACGTGTTGTCTGTAAAATACGTCGGTAGTTAACTGCCGCAGTATGTTTTACAGATGAGGTAAAGTCTATGCCGAGATAGCGGAATCGTTGCACATAAGGAAACGGACTGATTTCTTCCGGCGTAAGGCCCCTTCCAACCGGCATTGCCGCCGATTTGTTCATGTTCACTGCACTACCCGCCGTCACACTGTGGTCCAACAACAGTTCAAGGACCGTCTTCACCTCTTCCTCAGAACGAACGAGCAGCAGGAGGTCGTCCGCATAGGCACGACATTTGAAGGTGTAGCCCCGCAGTTCCATCCCAGAAAGAGAATTTGTTAGCCTCCCAATTAATGGTTCCAACGCTATCGCGAACAGCAGCATCGAAAGAGGGCAGCCCTTGCGAATGGATCGTCGAATTTGAATGGGCCCTGCTAGACGCCCATTAACCTGTACCAAGGATTGTGCGCCCCCATAAATCCTTCTAATGAGACCAGTAAAACGGTCTGGAAATCTCATTTGTTCCAGTACAGATAGTTGTGGCGCACGTTATCAAAAGCACTGTCAAAATCAACCGCCACTATCGCCGCTTTAAGCCGGCTCTCCTCCGCCAGCGCTATCACATCACGGCATTCGCCAGTAGCTGTTTGCACATTCACCGATCCACCCGGTGTCGTCTGTTCTGGAGAGAGAACGCTACGACATACGACAACCGTGCAAAGATCTTATAGTCGGCATTAAGCAGGGTGATGGGGCGATAATGTGTGACCGTAATTCCTGGCTTCGGTTTATGTACTGGCACCAAGAGGCCTTCCATAAAAGCCGGTGGATAAGGCGCATCGGAATTTAACATCTCGTTGTACATTTCCGTCCATCGCGGTGCCATTTCGTTGCGAAATTCTCGATAAAATTCAGTAGGAAGTCCATCAATGCCTGGGGACCGATTCAACGCGCCCTTTGCGATCGCATCATGTACTTCCTCACAGCTAATGGCTTCCAGTAAGGTTCCCGCGGCTTCCACCGTCAGTGTACGGGAGACGTACGTGGCTATACGTTCGAGGTCATCGACAGGGGCTGCTTCTTCCTGATAGGTGTGTTGGTAATGGTCGACGAATGCAGAGACAATGTCCGCTTGACGCGTCACTCTTCGGTCTTCGCGGGTAATTAATTCTCGTACCAAAACGCGTCGTCGGTGCTTTCGTTCATTCACGACGTGGTGCATGGAAGGAATCTCGTGCATTATCGTATCGTGACATCTGGCGCGCACCATGGTTCCCTGAAGATGTTTCCGAGCTAAAGCCACTAGTTTAGCTTTTATCCTTTTGCGTTCGATCCAGATGTCCTGTCCCGGCGGACCATCGTCCAGGTCGCGCAGCGCTGCAAAATAAAAGTCGGTCGTACGGCGGCGCCATTCTGCCATCTCCCTGCTATATGAGATGAACGTACGGCGAAGCGCCGGTTTAGCACAAGTCAGCCACCAATCAAGCTTCGTCTCATACCTTCCAACCCTTCGCTCGCACATCGTCCATGTCTCAAGGATCCGGTGACCTCATTCAGGATCATGTAAATGTTGAATGTTTAATTTCCACGGGGCCTTACTGTACGGGGAAGAAGCACCGTACAGATGTAAGCGCTGTGATCAGAAAATGCCAATGGCCAGCGTTCCGCGTCCTGGACATCATTTGCATGAGCCCGTGAGATATAAATGCGATCTAACCTGCTCGCCGAATGACTTGTCACATAGGTGTATCCCGGTGCATCTCCATGTCGTAATTCCCACGTGTCACTAAGTACAAGGTCCTTGACAACGATTCGCAACTCCTGGCTGATGTTTGCTTGCGGCCATTGGTCTTTCTGGCTGAGAACACAGTTGAAATCTCCACCAATTATTACACATTCATAACGTCCATGGAAAAGTGGGGCAATGTCTTCTGCATAAAATCGCGCCCTCTCCCGCCGCCGATTGTTTCCCGACGGTGCATAAAGATTGATGATGCGTGTCCCAAACGTCGTGAAAGCCATTCCCCTGGCCGACGGAAGATAACACACGTTTTCCACTGGGAAGCCATCTCGCACGTAAACTGCCACCCCACTCCCATTGTGATCTCCATGTGACGAATAGGATTGGTAACCTGCGATGTATGGGAGTGCAGCTATGTGGACTTCCTGCAGCAAAGCAATATCCACATCAGATGCCCAAATCGTTTCCCTCAGTAGGTGTATTTTGGCCGGTGAACGCACGTCATTTATATTTAATGTTGCAATACGGTTCGCATGGCGTTGAATCCTACTCTGTCGATGCGCAACATCATCTCCCTGCATCGGCGCTGGGGGCTGAGTTGGAAGACGTTCTCTCGCCCCTCTCCCTTCACCTTCAGCAATTATTAGGCTATCTTTGGGAGTGCCGGCTGCCTCTGTATGACGTCCGGCGCCTCCTCAATATCGTCATACCACATCTTTGCAGGCAGTGATATATTCGTGTCCATTGCCACATCATCTGCGTCTGGAGCGCCAACTGGTTGTGCTTCCTCTTCAGCATCACCACGTCCCGGTACCGGCAATGTGACAGACCGCTGCGGGTCTGATTGAACAGTTTCCATTGCCTCATCCTGTTTCGTAGAGGCTGTTGTGTCGTCTTGGTCCACAGGCACATCGTCGTCGGGGCAAGGGGAGTCATCCCTAGGAGATGTCGTGCGACGACGCCGTTTCCTCCTTTTCGGGGAACGTTGTTGGCGTGATCTTCCTTCCGTGTCCTCAGATTGGAGGGAATCACGGCTGCCCGACAGAAAAGCATCCGTAGGAACCGGAAGTGTTTCGAGTCCCATCGTTGTACTTGGCGGGAGTTACGTCGAAACTGATGTTGTCGTCACAGAGTGCGTTCCAGACGGAACAGCATCCGTAGTGGCTGGAACTGCTTCGTGTACTATCGGTGTGCTTGGTGGGAGTTCGGTCTCATCTGATGTTGTCGCCGTAGATTGTATGCTCGATGGAGCAGCATCCTCTGTCATCCCGACGTCTGCTACAAGGTTTCGGAGAGTGCCATCTTGATCTTCCACCGGGGCTGTGTCTTTTCGGTCATCAGCGGACGCAGTGAGGGCTTTGGCATAGGTGATCGGTAGTACTGTCATCGCTGGCGACGGCTCCCGCACATCTGAAGGCAGTTGCGTAATCCGCCGTTGCATACAGTTCGACCTGAGGTGTCCCTCCTGGCCACAGCCAGAACATGTACGTGGTTGACCATCGTAAATCACCACCGCCCGACAACCACCAATTGTCAGATAGGACGGTACATGCTTCTGAAGATCAATAGTGATCTGTCGCACTCCGTTAAGAACGGGGTACGTGGCGAATTGTGTCCAGCGGTCTGCTGTGTGACCATGTACCGTGCCGTATGTCTTAAAAGCCTCGATAACTTCGTCAGCCGGGAGCTCAAATGGTAGCTCAAAAACACGTATTGTCCGTACACCCAGACCAGCATGTTCTACAGTTACCGTGCCGACATTCCCGCCACTATGGCAAAATCGGAGACCTGCTTTTGTCGCCTGTAGAATTCTCTCACACGCCGCGTCATTTACCATCTTAACATACACCGTGGGACTAACGATGGACTGGTGAATTCCGACAATATCGTTTGGCGGTATCTTAACGTCATCTCGAATGAATCGTTCCACTGCTAAAGCCTTTGGTCGTTCGTAGTCTTTGCAGAAATTGAATCGTAATGTAGTTTTCCTGTACTTGTTCGCCATGATCGTTGTTACTAGCCCGCGCGCAGACAAAGTCCACAAGTAAACAAACACTCGCACACGCCGCACAGGCGGAAGTATCGGACCTCCGCTTCGCACGGCCGCTAGCGCCAAACTGTGCATCGATGGGGATGAATTGTTCATGATTAGGACAACACAACACCCAGTCCCTGAGCGGATAAAATTTCCGATCCAGCCGGGAATCGAACCCGGGCCCTTAGGATTGGCATTCTGTCGCGCTGACCACTCAGCTACTGCCTGACAGATGCTCCTTCATGACAGCGAGATGCTGCTTCATGACAGGACGCTTTGTCATGCTGATACAAATAATCATCATCTCCGAACTGGTCGTCTACTGTAAGTAGTGCACAGTGCTGCATTTAGCGTTTTCTTAACCGTGAGAAACGTCTCCATATCGTAACAGCACTTCAGCCTTACTCCACTGCTGATCTTACATAAGACGGCAGGCAATTCTCTCCTGACATTCGCTAAATCCAAACTTTTCCACAGACATAACGCGATTTTTCATCACTACAGATCAATCGTTCCCAGTCACTGGTATCGTTCTGTATACCACTTAAAGCGTGTCCTAAATTTTTACTACAAAAAGTGTGGCTTATGAAGGAGATGCTCAACCATACCACTCCATTTTTTTGGCCTCGTACGGACAGTCATTGTGCTCGCTTGCATTACTGGAAGCACAATGGAACCTACGAGTGATTCCTACCGATGATTTCATGCAATTACTTTTAACCACCTTCCGCAGTCCTCGGCGTTCCCTATCTATCAGTAGCCGAGGTATATCTGGTCGTGGTTTTGCAGTGGTTGTATCTCCGCGTCTCCAGTTAGGAGTCACATCACCAACAATCGACTTGGGCCGCTCTAGAAGGGTTTACATGTCCCTGATGGATTTGTTACTCAGGTGACATCCGATGATTATTCCGCATTCTAAGCCACTGAACTGTCCTGAGCGACTCATTTTCTTCCACTGCTTCCTTACTCACAACACAATACTCCCCGAGACTTATTATACTGGCCTCTCGTGACATCTAGTAGTGAGTTCCGCGTTACATGGGAGTGTCAATATGTTTTTGATGGGACAGTGTATCAGCTATAATAATATCACTGAAAATTGTTGGAATCGATGGGGAGGCGTGCCAGATTAGATTAGATGTAGTTTCTTTTCCATGGATTCATAGTGAGGAGATCTTTAAAGACGTGCCATAAAAATACACCACACGTATATTTTTTTTAAAAAAACGGAGGTTTCCATAGATTCCAAGTAAAATGATCGTCGTAGGCGTGAAATAAGTTAAAAAGTCTTAAGCTTGTTTTCATCTAAGTGGTGATAGCAAGATTCTGGAAAAAAAGCTATAAATGTACAATCCAGTGAAGTGCAAATGATAATTCGTAGGTTATGAAAGGCTATATACAATTTGTACAGAAACCAGTTATAAGAGTCGAGGGGCATGAAAGGGAAGCAGCAGTTGGGAAGGGAGTGAGACAGGGTTGTAGCCTCTCCCCGATGTTATTCAATCTGTATATTGAGCAAGCAGTAAAGGAATCAAAAGAAAAATTCGGAGTAGGTATTAAAGTCCAAGGAGAAGAAATAAAAACTTTGAGGTTCGCCGATGACATTGTAATTCTGTCAGAAACAGCAAAGGACTTGGAAGAGCAGTTGAACGGAATGGACAGTGTCTTGAAAGGAGGATATAAGATGAACATCAACAAAAGCAATACGAGGATAATGGAATGTAGTCGAATTAAGTCGGGTGATGCTGAGGGAATTAGATTAGGAAATGAGACACTTAAAGTAGTAAAGGGGTTTTGCTATTTGGGGAGCAAAATAACTGATGATGGTTGAAGTAGAGAGGATATAAAATGTAGACTGGCAATGGCAAGGAAAGCGTTTCTGAAGAAGAGAAATTTGTTAATGTTGAGTATAGATTTAAGTGTCAGGAAGTCGTTTCTGAAAGTATTTGTATGGAGTGTAGCCATGTATGGAAGTGAAACGTGGACGATAAATAATTTAGACAAGAAGAGAATAGAAGCTTTTGAAATGTGGTGCTACAGAAGAATGCTGAAGATTAGATGGGTAGATCACATAACTAATGAGGAGGTATTGAATAGAATTGGGGAGAAAAGGAGTTTGTGGCACAACTTGACTAGAAGAAGGGATCGGTTGGTAGGACATGTTCTGAGGCATCAAGGGATCATAAATCTAGCATTGGAGGGCAGCGTGGTGGGTAAAAATCGTAGAGGGAGACCAAGAGATGAATACACTAAGCAGATTCAGAAGGATGTATATTGCAGTAAGTACTGGGAGATGAAGAAGCTTGCACAGGATAGAGTAGCATGGAGAATTGCATCAAACCAGTCTCAGGAATGAAGACAACAATAACAGCAACATTGTAGCCGCACATCATCAAAGAGAAAATCAGTTTTCAACACTTATTTACAATGGTCACATTACTGCACTAAAGATGTGGAAAAGTCTGATTTTATGTCACAGAAACGTGATTTGATATTATTAATAATGTATACACATCAGTTGTTTCTGCTAGAAATTCGACAGTGCAGTGAAAGGACTTGGGCGTCAATAAATAATTAAGGCTCCGCTTAAACAGAACCTTGTTAACAGTTAAATCCTTTAGGGCTCCTAGCAAGTTATTGAAAATGTGCATTCTGGAACAACGGTCTTCTTTCTGGGCGAAAGTAGGTGACTTTATATCTTTGTGAAGATCTCCCATTTCAAGTGTTGATTCTATGGACTGAGCCGTTGGTTCGAAGAACAGTGGTTGTTTCATACTAACAGCTAATTTCACGGGATCAATACTGGAAATAAAAATAAACCTCATAAAGATATTAAGTCCGTTACTGTGCTCCAGAGAAGTGTCCATTATTCAGAAACACACATTTTCAATAACTTGCCGGCAGCCGTAAAGAATTTAACTGCTAATTAAGTTCAGTTTAAAGGAGTGTAAGGAATTTGTTGACGGACATTTCCTTCTAGTCCATTTCGGTCTAACGTATAAGGCGACCACTTGCAAAAACACAGGAAAAGTGGGTTCAATTCCCGTTCTGGTACAAATTTCAGTTTTCAAGACGATCGTACGAAATGTGTAATCTGTGTCATCTCTGACGTTTCGATTTTTTTTATCGTATATGAGGAGGATCAATCCTTGCATTCGACAAGACGTGTATGGAAAAGCGATTAAAAGGCATTACCGGACCAATGGGTTATCAAATTAATTGCTTTAACCGACAGACAGGATCTATCCAGAGCTTGAATTTTCTCGTTTTGAGAATACTGAATGGCGGTCTATTTTAATAGTTAAAAACCCTTCAGCAGGCAAGATCGCATAAAATACTTCTTTATTTAGGACAACCAGTTTCAACAAACCTGAAGATGACAGCGAAGTCTGTTGAAACCGGTTGTCTAAAATGAAGAAATATTTTATGTGGTATTGCCTGTTATATGGTTTTTAACTACCCAGAGTTGTTTCTCATCCGCAAATATTTGCGATGATGCACTGCACGAGCAAAATTAGTGACGTATCGATAATATGCAGAGCCAAGTGTAGTACTGCATTCTACACTTGATGATTTCACCGCAGTGATATAGATCAAACGATTTCTACATGGTATCTGAGTCCCGCACAATGAGTCATGTAGATACCTCGGGGCCGACTTTCGCAACAGGAGGTAATTTTGATGGCAGTGACTCTCTCGCCTCTTTTTGTCAGTAGCTCCATTAATGACGCAGTAAAAGGTCGAAGTTCGACAAAGTATGTCGATGCGTCAGTCTGCGTGCTGCCGGGTACACTCAGTACATATGTACGCCAACGTCTTCCAGGAGAGCGACTCATACGCGTTAGCAGAAGGCGTCACACGTGGCATTGGTGAGGGAGGGGGGAGAGGAATTACTTATAAAAGCTGTGGGGCTGCACCGTGACTTCTGGCAAAGGAATTTACTTCGTCATCTACATCAACCCAAATGGAAGAAGGAAGAATTTGTAACTGAATCCTCTGTAATGGACAGGGAATTTTCGCATTTCAGTAATAGCAGTAGCCAACTATGAAGTTGTGTCTGCAGTCAGGCAGTGTCTGAATATACAGTGTGTCCCAAAAAACACCGACAAACGTTAAAGACAGATTCCTTATACATTTTTTTTTAGTCATCAGTCTACTGACTGGTTGGATGCGGCCCGCCACGGATTCCTTTCCTGTGCTAACCTCTTCATCTCAGAGTAGCACTTGCAACCTACGTCCTCAATTATTTGCTTGACGTATTCCAATCTCTGTCTTCCTCTACAGTTTTTGCCCTCTACAGCTCCCTCTAGTACCATGGAAGTCATTCCCTCATGTCTTAGCAGATGTCCTGTCATCCTGTCCCTTCTCCTTATCAGTGTTTTCCACATATTCCTTTCCTCTCCGATTCTGCGTAGACCCTCCTCATTCCTTACCTTATCAGTCCACCTAATTTTCAACATTCGTCTATAGCACCACATCTCAAGTGCTTCGATTCTCTTCTGTTCCGGTTTTCCCACAGTCCATATTTCACTACCATACAATGCTGTACTCCAGACGTACATCCTCAGAAATTTCTTCCTCAAATTAAGGCCGGTATTTGATATTAGTAGACTTCTCTTGGCCAGAAATGCCTTTTTTGCCATAGCGAGTCTGCTTTTGATGTCCTCCTTGCTCCGTCCGTCATTGGTTATTTTACTGCCTAGGTAGCAGAATTCCTTAACTTCATTGACTTCGTGACCATCAATCCTGATATTAAGTTTCTCGCTGTTCTCATTTCTACTACTTCTCATTACCTTCGTCTTTCTCCGATTTACTCTCAACCCATACTGTGTACTCATTAGACTGTTCATTCCGTTCAGCAGATCATTTAATTCTTCTTCACTTTCACTCAGGATAGCAATGTCATCAGCGAATCGTATCATTGATATCCTTTCACCTTGTATTTTAATTCCACTCCTGAACCTTTCTTTTATTTCCATCATTGCTTCCTCGATGTACAGATTGAAGAGTAGGGGTCTTACACCCTTCTTAATACGAGCACTTCGTTCTTGATCGTCCACTCTTATTATTCCCTCTTGGTTGTTGTACATATTGTATATGACCCGTCTCTCCCTATAGCTTACACTTACTTTTTTCAGAATCTCGAACAGCTTGTACCATTTTATATTGTCGAACGCTTTTTCCAGGTCGACAAATCCTATGAAAGTGTCCTGATTTTTCTTTAGCCTTGCTTCCATTATTAGCCGTAACGTCAGAATTGCCTCTCTCGTCCCTTTACTTTTCCTAAAGCCAAACTGATCATCACCTAGCGCATTCTCAATTTTCTTTTCCATTCTTCTGTGTATTATTCTTGTAAGCAGCTTCGATGCATGAGCTGTTAAGCTGATTGTGCGATGCGGCCGAAGTGGCCGTGCGGTTCTAGGCGCTGCAGTCTGGAACCGCGAGACCGTTACGGTCGCAGGTTCGAATCCTGCCTCGGGCATGGATGTGTGTGATGTCCTTAGGTTAGTTAGGTTTAACTAGTTCTAAGTTCTAGGGGACTAATGACCTCAGAAGTTGAGTCCCATAGTGCTCAGAGCCATTTGAACCATTTTTGATGATTCTCGCACTTGTCAGCTTTTGCCGTCTTCGGAATTGTGTGGATGATGCTTTTCCGAAAGTCAGATGGTATATCGCCAGACTCATATATTCCACACACCAACGTGAATAGTCGTTTTGTTGCCACTTCCCCCAATGATTTTAGAAATTCTGATGGAATGTTATCTATCCCTTCTGCCTTATTTGACCGTAAGTCCTCCAAAGCTCTTTTTAATTCCGATTCTAATACTGGATCCCCTATCTCTTCTAAATCGACTCCTGTTTCTCCTTCTATCACATCATACAAATCTTCACCTTCTTAGAGGCTTTCAATGTATTCTTTCCACCTGTCTGCTCTCTCCTCTGCATTTAACAGTGGAATTCCCGTTGCACTCTTAATGTTACCACCGTTGCTTTTAATGTCACCAAAGGTTGTTTTGACTTTCCTGTATGCTGAGTCTGTCCTTCCGACAATCATATCTTTTTCGATGTCTTCACATTTTTCCTACAGCCATTTCGTCTTAGCTTCCCTGCACTTTCTGTTTATTTCATTCCTCAGCGACTTGTATTTCTGTATTCCTGATTTTCCCGGAACATATTTTTACTTCCTCCTTTCATCAATCAACTGAAGTATTTCTTCTGTTACCCATGGTCTCTTCGCAGCTACCTTCTTTGTACCTATGTTTTCCTTCCCAAGTTCTGTGATGGCCCTTTTTAGAGATGTCCATTCCTCTTATACACAAATAAGTTAAAAATGTGCAGTAAACATGGGTTCTAAAATGGATACCTTTCAAGTTATGACCACTTGTTCATTTTCGGTTCTGTGAAACAGATCTCTTTTATACTACAAGATCTTTGATTTCTGTATAGTGGGAGAAGGAAGTATTGAACAAAACAAGAAAGAAATGTCTGTCAATATGGTGCCTAATATGTATACAGTAAGACCTATGAGCGCTTTTTCATCTTCGCTAGTATGGAACACATCGCTTCTACCGAACAAGTGTTCACAGCTCGTAAGGTATGCATTTTAGAGCCAATGTTTTCCATACAT
Organism: Schistocerca piceifrons; assembly: GCF_021461385.2. Lineage (NCBI taxonomy): Eukaryota > Metazoa > Arthropoda > Insecta > Orthoptera > Acrididae > Schistocerca > Schistocerca piceifrons. The sequence continues at coordinate 945,365,188 of NC_060139.1, forward strand.
TTTTTTCTGTTTTTGGTCCACACTACCTCCTCCCAAAATATGAAAATCAAAGAGCTTGCAGTAGAAGATATGTTTTTCATAAATCGAAGGTGAATAACTGCTCATACCCTTAAGGTAGGTGTTCTACAGCCTCTGTTCAATAGACCAATTTTCCTTTTCTTTGGCGTAAGGAACTTGTCCCTAAAGATTGGCGGTTTTCTTCTGGTAGGGGGGGTGGGGGCGAGGGTGTCATATCCTGTACATCTGTCTACCTAAACCCCAACATGACGGATTTACGTTTTAAATCAAAAACATTTGTTCACACATACTGTTCGGGCACCGTGATGTGTCCACCGTGGCCTGCCGGTGTGGCCGTGCGGTTCTAGGCGCTTCAGTCTGGAACCGCATGACCGCTACGGTCGCAGGTTCGAATCCTGCCTCAGGCATGGATGTTTGTGATGTCCTTAGGTTAGTCAGGTTTAAGTACTTCTAAGTTCTAGGGTACTGATGACCTCAGATGTTAAGTCCCATAGTGCTCAGAGCCATTTGAACCATTTTTTTGTCCACCGTGTATACAATATGCGCACCGTACTTAGCACTTCCCGTGAGACCGAGCGAGGTGGTGCAGTAGTCAGCATACTGGACTCGCATTCTGGAGGACTACGGTTCAAACCCACGTCCGGCCATCCTGATTTAGGTTTTCCGTGATTTCCCTAAATCGCTCCATGCAAATGCCGGGACGGTTCCTTTGAAAGGGCACGGCTCATTTCCTTCCCCATCCTTTCCTAATCCGATGGGACCGATGACCTCGCTATTTGGTCCTCTCCCGCAAAATCAACCAAATTCCCGTGGCGGAAGTTCCCTGGTTACTACCATTCTTCGTTAGGTGCCAGGTTGCAGGACACATAGCAAATGAAAATCATAATAGGAAGCAGTTAAACTTGCTGAACAACAAAACGATTTATTTTCTGATTTCTTTATTTTCTCAGGTTGGACGGGACTATATAAGGCAGAGAATCAGTCATTTAAGTATTGTAACAGCTGCAGTGAAACATAAAAAACAAGTATCATGCTCATGTCTATTATAATTATCCGGGCTGTTATGCCGTGGTCGGTTGATGAATTCTGTGTCAATTCCCAACGTTTCGTCTCCGACTGCGGGAGACATCTTCGAGGGGGTCCGTAGGTCGATGGAAGGTCCAACACACCCACTGGCTCGCTACTGACTGCCGCTAATTTCCGTGTCCGCGCGCTCCCGCACCGCGGCGTGACGTCACGTGTTTTGAAAACGTCCGTGCAATTGGCCGCTGTCCGTCGCCGTCTATCGCCGTTGCCATCACCCAGTAGTGGACGGGTGGTACACATCTTCTTTAACACCGGCATCCATATACCGTTTAATTTCACGCCCTCCTCCTTTCGATTGAAATTATTAGGGTGTTTAGCGATTTCGATTGCCTCCCTGTAGAGCCTTTCGTAATATCCGCTTGTGGCCGCTAGAACTTGCGTCTCCTCGAAACGAATATTGTGGTTCCCTGGCTGGAAAGCGTGCTCCGCAACAGCTGATCGTTCCGTTTCTCCTCTTCTACAATTTCCCTTGTGCTCTTCCAAACGTTTAGAAACAGTTCTTTTAGTGGTACCCACATTAACATCTCCACAGCTGCATGGGATCCTCTACACTCCAGCTTTTTCCAGTGGTTTTGTAAATTACGGTAATATTCCGCTTCGTCAAGATCCTCCCTATTCTTTCCGATACATTTTTAACAAACGGCAGGAAAACCTTAGATTTTGCAGTAGCCTGTACGTCAGTATGATTTCTGCGTGGCTGCCTCAACGCACGTTTTATTTCGGCGGACGAATATCCGTTCTTCATTAGTGCATTGTGGAGATGTTCCATCTCAGCGTCGAGCAATTCAGGTTCACAAATATTTCTAGCTCTGTCCGCTAACGTCTTGATAACACCCCGCTCTGTTGTGGGTGGTGGTTCGAATCCCAGTGCAAATAACGGTCCGTGTGCGTGGGTTTGCGGTATACTTGAAGACATCTTCCGCAGTCGGAGACGAAACGTTGCGAATGGTTCAAATGGCTCTGATCACTATGGGACTTAACATCTATGGTCATCAGTCCCCTAGAACTTAGAACTACTTAAACCTAACTAACCTAAGGATAGCACACAACACCCAGTCATCACGAGGCAGCAAAAATCCCTGACCCCCCCGGGATTTGAACCCGGGAATCCGGGCGTGAAACGTTGGGAATTGACACAGAATTCATCAACCGACCACGGCATAACAGCCCGGATAATTATATTGGACATGATATTTCCGGCCGTGAAAGTCTACATTTTAGTAAGTACCATGCTGTTACTGAACATTCACATTTGAAGAGCACGTCAAAACTGAGTTGGATGAAATTTGTAACAATATTGTGCTATGCGTAACAGTGACTGTACATTTTTTGCACATATTAATTTTTCAAAATAAAGTCAGTTCAATTTAAGAATTTTTATGTCCATGCTTCTCGCGAACGTTATAGATTTTGTAACACCAAGTTGATGTGACAATCACGGCCGGTTTAAGGCCCAAGCGACAGAGGATGATAGGAGCCACAACTGTAAGCTATCTATACAGGACGTATCACAATTAGCAGCGGATACTTAAGAAGCGAGCTGCACCCAAGTGCAAGATTTGTGCACAGTGCATATCACAGTCAGTGGCGAAAACTGACAGGGCTGAAAGTGTGCGGAGGGAAAGAAAGGGGCGGGGGAACCAAATGATAAGTCGCTTGTGTGGAAAAGTGTTGCTGAATCAGCCCTAATGGCAATTCTGTCAGCGACGGCAAAAGACGTGGAAGAGCAGTTGAACGGAATGGATTGTGTGTTGAAAAGTGATTATAAGATGAACATCGACAAAAGTAAAGCTGGGATGATAGAGTGCTGTGGAATTAAGTCAGCCAACGCTGAGGGAACTCCATTAAGACATGAGACACTAGAAGAAGTAGACGAGTTTTGCTATTTGGGCAGCAAAATAAATGATGAGAGCCGAAGTATAAATGATATAAAATGCTGACTGGCCACGGCAAGAAATTTATTTCTGAAAGAGAGGAATTTGTTAACGGTTAAAGTTGTAGAAGGAGACCTATGCTTGAATACAGCGAGCAGTTTCAAATGGATGTATATTGCATTTGTTAGTCAGAGAAGAAGAGACTTCCGCAAGATAGGCTAACCTGCTGAGTTGATGTTTAATTGCTTCGCGAATGGATGAATGTTGACATAAATGTTTATGGAACAGTACTGCCAGGTTTTTGACACCTTTTCGTGCAATGCAGGTTTTTTGAAGTGTTAATTGCTATCTGTTTCGTTAGTCGAAATCGAACTAGCTTAGAATCGCCACATACCGCCAAGCATTTCATTATTCGGAATACTTAAACTCTAGTAATCGTTGTGTTTCAATAGTTACAAATCAAATAGTTACTAGTCACAAAACACAATGAAGATCCAATGGCCACATGCTTAACTGAGGTTTCTTATTAGAAAAATTAGCGGTTGCGTTGTACATTCATGAGCAGTCTGCACCTGCATTAAATGTACTCGCAATAAACTTCTTTCTTCGTTTTTTTTTTTTGTTTTGCTTTGTTTTGGTACCTACAATTGCCCATCTATTTGGTCAATAACACAATAACACGAATAAATTATATTTTACTACTTTACAGTATATTCAGAAAGGAAATTTCTACGTTTTTACATATGAGAGGCGTTCCCTATAAGGGAGTGAACAACAGTCTCTTATAAGCAGATCTAGCGCATCCAACGTTGTGTCGAAGGACACAAGTACTAGAATCGGCTGCACTTCAGTTCCGATGTCAAACACAAAATTACGAACAATTATTCACAAACTGCGAATATGAATTGGCTTTACGTGTATATTTATTGCTAGCGCATGAAGATTTGTAACGGACCGGGACTAGAACCCGGATGTCCAGCTTATGACAAACGGTTGCCTTAACCACTTTTTTTAAATCTCCCCTGGACAGGAAATGGAACTGCAAATAAAAAAGATCTACTTGTCACCGTCACTTAAACTGAACCTCTTCAGGCGTCGGCGCCTATCTTTGCCTATCCCACAGCAACTACCCTATTTCTGAAAGGGGGTAGGAAAGGAAGAAATTATGGGAAGAAAACACACAGGGAAGCAATGCAAATGAAATGTGTAAACACATTTTGTTTACCGGAAATCCGGGACTCGCTTGCTCCATCGGGTGGTGGAAAATCCAAACGTGTCTTCTCGAACTTTTTATGGAGATTCCGTTTGTAGTTCGTTCAGAGCAGCATGCCGGCGAAATAAACATCAGCATCTCAGGGCTTGGGCGTTCCAACTGGAAGATGGGTCATGAAAGGCGCTCCATAGAAAAATTGAAAAGAACTGGTTGTATTTGGGGTTGCGAACAAGTGCCCAGTGTCGATCATTAAGGTACCAATTACTCAGTTCCGACTTCTCGTACGGCCCGAAAGGGTAGCGAGCCATGTAGCTGCGTATCCAATCCATAGCGTTAGTTTTCTTTGCAGGGTATGAATCAAGTCTGGGAATAAATGCGCCAGGAAAGTGGTGGAGATGTCCATCAGGTAAGGGAAGCCAAGATACGTTGCTCGAGCTCCAGACGGACATCATAATGAACACATAGGGGTGTGTCAGCGAGACGGATCCAGTGCAAACTAAATTAGTTGACCTGTTTGCCATTGACCGTGGTATGCCAGGCGGACTGGCCGCTGGTGTCGAGAAAGCCTGCATGCACCGCTTTCCATACACGAAGGCATATGGTCTTCGGAAACTTGTGTTCGATGGGACTGGGGGCAGAAGCATTTGTAGTGCGTCGTGTGCAGTCTATGTCTGGGAGTGGTAAAGATTGGAGGATGTAACTTAATTCCAGAAAGAAATACCGAAGGTGCTAAAAGGAGCGTCTGACATGGAGACCGGCTCATATTCATGTAAAAGCAGTCCAGCGAGGATCGTCAGGCAACCATGCGAGGCTTTGATTTGGGAGCTAACAAAAAGTGCCATAACTCTGTCGGGCACGTGGAATAAGCCAACCCCACCACGCTCCCTTTGGAGAGCAAGAGATGGATATTGAACTATGAATAACATACTGGTACTGTCAAAGGATCCCATCACCATTAACATACGAAGTGCGAAGGTAATCGGAACCGGGAACGTCCGCAGCTCGTGGTCGTGCGGTAGCGTTCTCGCTTCCCGCGCCCGGGTTCCCGGGTTCGATTCCCGGCGGGGTCAGGGATTTTCTCTGCCTCGTGATGACTGGGTGTTGTGTGATGTCCTTAGGTTAGGTAGGTTTAAGTAGTTCTAAGTTATAGGGGACTGATGACCATAGATTAAGTTTAAGTAGTTCTAAGTTCTAGGGGACTGATGACCATAGATGTTAAGTCCCATAGTGCTCAGAGCCATTTGAACCATTTTTGGAACCGGGAACAGTTGAGCCACGTGAGGGACACGAGAAGCGTGGTAGACTTTCACGTATAATGCACGCTGGACAGTGTAGAGGTATCTAAGCCGGTGATCAACAAGGCCAGCCCTGATCGTTTGGACGAGACGTCTGCTGTGGTTGTTGCCTCCGAACGACGAAGATCATTTGTAAAATTAATGCCCAAGCAGCGGACAGTGGTGGGCCACGCTTAGAGGGGCGACACATCTCTCAGACAGGCCCTCTCCAATGAGCAGAACCAGCGATTCAGAACTGTTAAGAGAACTGCCCGATACCTCAGCATATGTCGCCACCCATGTCAGAGCCGGTCGGATATCGTCTTCACTAAGTAGGTAGAGGACGACATCGTCAGCATAGGCCGTACGACAGAAGCGGTGCCAATGCAGTGACAGACCCAATAGGCGTTGGGCAACGCTGTCGGATGGAGCATGCCATAGTTAGAGGCGCTGTGAGGCGTCTATTATAGAGTATTCTTGAAATCGCGCCGCTCAAGAGACACATTGCCACCGTTCCTATGTGATACAGAAAACCATTGTACTAGAGGACTGTCTTCAAAATAGGTGTGATCGACACGGTCAAGTGCCTAACTGAAATCAAGCGATGCCAATGCATCAGGCAGACGTCTCGACCTGGCGAGTGCGATGATGTCCCTGTAACGACAAAGGGCTGTTTGAATATTATTGTCACTGCCCTCGGAAGTCTGATCGAGGAACGTGACGTATAGTGCTGCACTCTTCAGTCGTGATGCCAACAAACGGGTGAAAATTTTCATATCGCTGTAGAGTAGAGTAAATGTCGTGTGACTAGGGCCTCCCGTCGGGTAGACCGTTCGCTGTGTGCAAGTCTTTCGATTTGACGCCACTTCTGCGACTTGCGCGTCAATGGGTATGGAATGATGATGAGGAGGAGGAGGAGGTTAGTGTTTAACGTTCCGTCGACGACGAGGTGATTAGAGACGGAGCGCAAGCTCGGGTTAGGGAAGGATGGGGAAGGAAATCGGCCGTGCCCTTTCAAAGGAACCATCCCGGCATTTGCCTGAAACGATTTAGGGAAATCACGGAAAACCTAAATCAGGATGGCTGGAGACGGGACTGAACCGTCGTCCTCCCGAATGCGAGTCCAGTGTGCTAACCACTGCGCCACCTCGCTCGGTAATGATGATGATGATCAGGACAACACAACACCCAGTCCCTGAGAGGAGAAAATCTCCGACTCAGCCGGGAATCGAACCCGGGTCCTTAGGATTGACATTCTGTCGCACTGACCACTGAGCTGCTGTAGATTGATGGTCCGGTAATCACAGATCCCTAGGGGACCAGGATAATGATCCCATCAAGGAAGGTGGCTGGAATCGTCGTTGTTGGGTTCATCATTCACAACAGATGGACGTCAAAGTGGGTACCAACAGGTAGCTAAAACACTTGTAAAACTGGAGGAGGCGGCCGTCAGGTCCTGGGAACTTACTGGAAGCTTCTGCCTGATAGCGTTTAGGACTTCATCTGTGGTCACGTCTTGTTGAAGTTGTAACCTGCGTCCTCTGATAGGTGTTTATGGTGAGTGCCACTGCCTCCTCAATTAAATTTCGGTTTCGCGGGATGGCAGCGTACAACTTGGTAAAATGAAAATGGGAAGCGTGACTAATTACACATTGCGCAGCATGTCGTCGTCCTTTTGCATTGGTGAGATCGTGTTCAAGAACTCGATGATGATGCTGGCGTCCCATGAGGAGAAGGTACATCGACGGCGTTTCGTGAAGCAGATGGTCATTGATACGGGACCTAACAGTGGCCCCTTCCAAACGTCGTTGTATGGGTGGGGGGATTTGCGCTTTAGCTCAGTGCTCTATCACCTGACAGACAGGAGAGATTGCCATGGAAGTGCAATCATGTAGGATTGCGTTATAAAAGCCCATGGTGCTCATATGCCAAGCCTTGACGTCTTTTCCATATCCCATCAAAGCCTTGCTTAGAGCCAGTTTTGAGCAGGATAGCCAACAGGTTAAGTTGTATATGTACGCAGGGCGATGTCGACGACAGAGGGCCCACATGTTCTCAACCATCTGTCGGCAGCAGGGGCAACCAGGTGGACAACGATAAATTTCCATAGGCCACGACTGTGCTACACCCCATGAAGAGCAACGGCGACATCACAGATGTAGGCCTTGTCGTCGGAGAAAGCTTGAGGCCAAACATTCGCATGTTGCATGCCAACAGCAAGAGAGCATGTGAGATAGATACACTCCTGGAAATTGAAATAAGAACACCGTGAATTCATTGTCCCAGGAAGGGGAAACTTTATTGACACATTCCTGGGGTCAGATACATCACATGATCACACTGACAGAACCACAGGCACATAGACACAGGCAACAGAGCATGCACAATGTCGGCACTAGCACAGTGTATATCCACCTTTCGCAGCAATGCAGGCTGCTATTCTCCCATGGAGACGATCTTAGAGATGCTGGATGTAGTCCTGTGGAACGGCTTGCCATGCCATTTCCACCTGGCGCCTCAGTTGGACCAGCATTCGTGCTGGACGTGCAGACCGCGTGAGACGACGCTTCACCCAGTCCCAAACATGCTCAATGGGGGACAGATCCGGAGATCTTGCTGGCCAGGGTAGTTGACTTACACCTTCTAGAGCACGTTGGGTGGCACGGGATACATGCGGACGTGCATTGTCCTGTTGGAACAGCAAGTTCCCTTGCCGGTCTAGGAATGGTAGAACGATGGGTTCGATGACGGTTTGGATGTACCGTGCACTATTCAGTGTCCCCTCGACGATCACCAGTGGTGTACGGCCAGTGTAGGAGATCGCTCCCCACACCATGATGCCGGGTGTTGGCCCTGTGTGCCTCGGTCGTATGCAGTCCTGATTGTGGCGCTCACCTGCACGGCGCCAAACACGCATACGACCATCATTGGCACCAAGGCAGAAGCGACTCTCATCGCTGAAGACGACACGTCTCCATTCGTCCCTCCGTTCACGCCTGTCGCGACACCACTGGAGGCGGGCTGCACGATGTTGGGGCGTGAGCGGAACACGGCCTAACGGTGTGCGGGACCGTAGCCCAGCTTCATGGAGACGGTTGCGAATGGTCCTCGCCGATACCCCAGGAGCAACAGTGTCCCTAATTTGCTGGGAAGTGGCGGTGCGGTCCCCTACGGCACTGCGTAGGATCCTACGGTCTTGGCGTGCATCCGTGCGTCGCTGCGGTCCGGTCCCAGGTCGACGGGCACGTGCACCTTCCGCCGACCACTGCCGACAACATCGATGTACTGTGGAGACCTCACGCCCCACGTGTTGAGCAATTCGGCGGTACGTCCACCCGGCCTCCCGCATGCCCACTATACGCCCTCGCTTAAAGTCCGTCAACTGCACATACGGTTCACGTCCACGCTGTCGCGGCATGCTACCAGTGTTAAAGACTGCGATGGAGCTCCGTATGCCACGACAAACTGGCTGACACTGACGGCGGCGGTGCACAAATGCTGCGCAGCTAGCGCCATTCGACGGCCAACACCGCGGTTCCTGGTGTGTCCGCTGTGCCGTGCGTGTGATCATTGCTTGTACAGCCCTCTCGCAGTGTCCGGAGCAAGTATGGTGGGTCTGACACACCGGTGTCAATGTGTTCTTTTTTCCATTTCCAGGAGTGTATATCGAGGCGACTGTACGAGTACGCTGTGTAGTATGTGAAACCCGCGCTGGTGCCATGAACTTTCGTCCGTGTATCGATAAGTTGAAGTCGGTCGATGGTGACAGAAAATACCGTACATGGGGAATTTCGTGGGAGCTGATGAGTGGGCCCTTGTGTGGAGTTGAAGTTTCCAAATGGTTCAAATGGCTCTGAGCACTATGCGACTTAACTTCTTATTTTATCAGTCGCCTAGAACTTAGAACTAATTAAACCTAACTAACCTAAGGACATCACACACATCCATGCCCGAGGCAGGATTCGAACCTGCGACTGTAGCGGTCGCTCGGTTCCAGACTGTAGCGCCTAGAATCGCACGGCCACTCCGGCCGGCTGAAGTTTCCACCCAAGACTAGACCACCCATGGGACCCTCAGAAAGTGGCGTTAGGATATCAGCAAAGAAGGTGTGTCGTTCGCGACTTCTACTGGATCTGGATGGTGCATATAAATTGAGGATGCGGACGGAGAACAGCAGAAAGACCATACTCCTAGCATTAAGAAGATACAGCACATCTTAAGAGGTGAGCCCTACGCTGAGGTAGTGGGCACTCAATTGCTGTTATCAGAGGAGAGATGTGGGCCGTCTAGCCAGTGGGAGTGTAGAAATCAGTGACAAACTCTTCTTGGAGCACAACAATTTCGACTTAAGCAGATTACATTGTGTCTCTGAATTTTGACAGTTTGTGGGTAGCCCGAATGGTGGCTAGATTCGTTGTCGCGATGATATATTGTTGTGAATATACTCCCTCTATTAGCACGAAAAGTCCTGTAGAGATGTCCTGATGGCGTGAAATATCTGGCACAACCACTGTGGCCGAAATCACTGGGTTGAAACTGGGTCGGGCGCCACTGTGGGGCACTCCCAGACAGGTGGGCCAGCTTCCAGATCTGCTCCATCTTCGACATCGTCAGCCCAGGTTATCGAAACTGTTGGCGGGATATTGTCGCGCCATCAAGGGCTGGGAGTGGTGACACTGGCACGGTGGAATCTGGGGAACCTCCCTCCACGGGATTCGTCGTTGTCAGTGGGACGGCAGGTGGTGGGAAGGACACTCCTTAGATGAAACATCAGGAGTGGCCACTTCTGTCGTTGGGACACTCGAAGGGGGATCACTGTCAGGTATCTGGTCCTCTACCCTTGATGCCATATAAAGTAGCGTTTCATCAGAGTGCTTTCCATTTCGCTTCTTCCGCTTCCTGGGCTACCACTGTTTTCGGAGGTGTTTTTATGTGTCGGAGTACGGCCGTTCGTCGTCAGATGTCGTGCCCATCTGGAGGAAAGGAGAGGTAGGCACCACACTAGGTTCGATGTTCATCAAACTCTGTAGAGTTATTGATCTCGTCGCCGTCATAGGAGATGGTGCCGGTGAGATCTCGACCACACCGTCGTTCCAGAGGGGGAGTGCAAGTGGGAGAACAGGCGCATGCAGAAGTGAGGCATCCAGGTTATACATGCCCGAGGCGTAGGTGCTGGTGCCGGCCGAAGTGCCCGAGCGGTTCTAGGCGCTTCAGCCTGGAACAGCGCGACCGCTACGGTCGCAGGTTAGAATCCTGCCTCGATGGGTGTGTGTGATGTCCTTAGGTTAGTTAGGTTTAAGTAGTTCTAAGTTCTAGGGAACTGATGACCTAAGATGTTAAGTCCCATAGTCCTCAGAGCCATTTTCGTAGGTGCTGGTAAAGATGCGACGTTCGCTTTGGGAGCTGCATCGCCGGTCGGGATCTGGAGCAAACAGCGACGGAAACAGTCGGACTTAACATGGCCCTCTTGTCCACAAACTGCAAATGTCCACAGCTAGCTATATGTGATGATGACTTGCACGCCTCCTATCAGCAGACAGGATGGTACATGTTTACACAGCTCGATCTTGATCTGTTAGACACACCATTAACAAGTGTTAAGTCGTGAACGTCCGCAATGTTTCCACCTTTGAGTCAGAAGGCCTCAGTGACCACGTCTTGGGGCTCCTCGAAAGCGAGCTCCAACACCCGAATCGTTTGGAGACCAAAGCCAGCTGGCCGCTGGTGTTCTAGGCGCTTCGGTCTGGAACCGTGCGATCGCTACGGTCGCAGGTTCGAATCCTGCCTTGGGCATGGATGTGTGAGATGTCCTTAGGTTAGTTAGGTTTAAGTAGTTCTAAGTTCTATGGGACTGATGACCTCAGATGTTAAGTCCCATAGTGCTCAGAGCCATTTGAACCATTTGCACCAAAGCCAGCGTGGCCTCCCGTCATCCTCCGAACGTTCCCGTCAGTATACTTGAACTTCAGTCCGTGTGCGTGTTGTAGATCCACGTCAGCGCATGCTGTCTCCGTCGTCATTTTAGTGTAGACGATGCTTCCGGTGACAGATAAGTGAATACCTATCACTTCTTGGGATGCAGGCGTAGATCGTTGCGAATGAATTGCTCCGTACTCAATATGTCACATGTGTCCACATTTCCTAATCCTCGCACACACAATATGTGATTCCCACAACAGGATGGGATCTTCATTGTGATGGTCGTTTTAGCCCTACGAGGTATGTAACACTTTTTATTTCATTGTATTTCATTGTTTACAAGTCATATTGTACACTGTTCCGTCTGATATGCATGTATGAGGTGCGACAATATAGTAAAAAAAATATTGCTTACCGTTTTAGTCAAGTTTAGTGTTGTCTCCTTCAAAGTAGTTCCCTTCTGATTACACACACTTCTTCCAGAGCTTCTGCCATTGATTGTAACATTTCTGGAACTCATCTTCTGTAATATCCTCCAAGACCCTCGTCACAGCTTTTTGAACATCTTGTGTTGTTTGAAAATGGTGTCCTTTGACCGCCGTTTTGACTCTTGGAAATAGAAAAAAGTAGCATGGAGCGATATCTGGTGAATAATGTGGCTGTGGCAGTACTGAAATTTGTTTTGAGGTTAAAAATTTCTGTACTGACAGAGCAGTATGGGATGGCGCATTATCGTGATGAAGAATCCAATTATCAGCAATGTTGACACAGACACGAAGAACTCTTTTATGAAGTCTTTCTAAAATTTCTTTGTAGTAATATTGGTTAACTGTTTGTCCAGGAGACACCCACTCTTTATGAACAATCCCCATGGAATCAAAGAAGCACACAAGCATGCATTTCACTTTTGATTTTGACATGCGAGCTTTTTCTGGTCTGGGGGATCCCTCTGAGCACCATTGCGAACTTTGGCGTTTTGTCTCTGGATCGTACTAAAAGACCAGCTTTCATCACCAGTGATAACATGGCTCAACAATTCTGGATTGATTTCCATTTGCTCAAACATATCACATTTTTCCATGTTTCTCGCTGTTGTGTTGTGAGATTTTTGGGGACTATTTTTGCACAAATCTTTCTCATACCAAGATCTTCAGTTATTATTAGATGAACCGTTTCTCGATTGATGTTCAGTTCTTCTACAACCATTTTCATGGATAATCCTCGATCAGATCGTACGAGTTCACGCACGCTGGCCAAGTTGACATCCGTCCGTGAGGTTGATGGTCGTCCACTGCGGTCTTCATCTTCAGCATTCGTTCTGCCTTCACTAAACATTTTATACCAATGAAAAACTTTAGCTCTTGACATAACCTCCTCTCCAAAAGCCTACTGAAGCTTCCTGTAAGTTGTCGTCGTGTTTTCATCCAATTTGACGCAAAAAGAAATGGCATACCGTTGCGCAATATTATGCGGTTCCATTTCTGTGATGAGAGACACAAACACATTTTAACTTATTACAGCACAACTCACGACTGAGCAATTGTATCGATGTGCCGCTTGGACTAGAAACAGCTTATAGACCAAGGTCAAACATATTGTGCCTACGCAAGCCTGCAGTGTTGCCACATCTTGCAAAGAAAATCAGTCGCTTTTCTTTATTGTCGCACCTCTTATGTCCGAAGGAATAGACACTGCTTGATGATCAACAGCTTCTCTTTAAATATTACGAAATTTTATTCGCAATTTACGAATCTAAGTTGACTTCAGCTGTACTATTTATCGGTTACACATGAAAATATGTACGAGACCCGGATTAGAAACTGGATTCCCCATTATGTGCGAGCATTAAGAATTGTGGACAAGTGTGACATGTGGAGGTGTGGAGCGGTCCAGGAGGCGAACACAGGTATTCAGAGTGGTTAAGGTGACTACTCGAGATAAGTGGGAAATCCAGGTTCGAAACCTGGTCCGGAACAAATTTTCGTATGTCACTAATGAACAGTACAGCTAAAGTTAATTTGTCAACAGCATATTGCACGTGCTGACTTTTGCAGTGCTACGCTGGTGTTTTTATAGAGGCGCTAAAATGTTAGTTTATTATATTAATATCTCTAGAAAAACATTAAAATCTCTAGAAAAACACCTGCTTAGTGTGGTATCGATAGCTACGATGCCATGGTGTAGGTACAAGTTCTTAGGTTGGCTCTACGAGAGCGGAAGACCCACACCGACGACAGCGCCCTCTAGCTGGCGCTGTGCAGCTGTACGAGCGCCGCTCCAGATTCAGCACATTTTAATCACGAGCAGACGACCTAGCAAGATTGTTTCTATTACATAGTAGGCGAGCCACTACAGATTTTGCCTTTGTAACTTCTAGTCGATGTTAACTTTGATTGATGTACGGCTTCGCACATACGTGCTCATCTCAGCCAAAGTTAAGAAACAATTTATGTATTCACATTCTTCCTATAGTAAATTCCCTTGCCCCCACCCTGCAGCGCTCCCAACACCTTCTCCAATCCCATCTTGACCGATTCACCGCTTGGTGCAACCAGTGGTTGCTCAAGGTCAATCCCTCCAAAACCCAGGCGATAATTGTAGGCAAAACCACCCCTTCCTTCCGCCTCCTTGATTTCTATCTTACCATCTATGGCCGTCCTATCGTCCTCACTCCCACCCTTAAGCACCTTGGCGTCACCCTCGACCGTCGCCTCTCCTGGACTCCCCATCTCCGGACAATCCAAGCCAAGGCACGCTCCCGACTCCGTCTCCTCAAGCTCCTTTCCGGCCGTACGTAGGGTCTGGACCCCTCCACCATCCTCCACACCTATAAATCCCTCATCCGCCCTATCCTTTGTTACGCCCATCCAGCCTGGGTCTCCGCCCCCCCTACCTTTTATAAATCCCTACAAATCCTTGAACACCATGCTCTCTGCCTCGCCTATCGCATCCGTCTCCCCTCCCCCATGCGGATCCCATATGATCTCATCCCCTTTCCCCACCTCCTCCTTTTCCTTGAGAGGATACGGATCCTGTACACCTCCTGCAAACTCGATCCTCACCCATCCTCTCCCACCCCCGCCCACTGCTGCGCCTGTATTCCCACGTCCAACCCGGTCTCCATCTCTCCACCCTCCTTACCCTCTCTCAAGGTGGCTTCCGCCAGCTCCCCCTCCCTGATGATGTCCTCCTCCCCTCCATCAACCCCTCCTATCAACTTTGATCCTGTCCCCCCCACTTCCGGTGTCCTTTCCTTTAGGCACCCTCCCTCCCTTCTCTCTCCTTTTCCCCCCATCCCTCTTCCTCCATCCCTCTTCCCCCAGGCTTCCCCTCCCCCTTCCTCCTTTATCTCCTCTGCTCATGGCATCTCTGCTCTCCCCTCTCCCTCGCCCTCCCCCTCCTACTCTCTTGGCAGGTCCCCGGACTCGCACACGCTACTTGGACTTTCGCGCGCCGGAGATCATCGCCATCAGTGTCTCGTGTGTGTGCCTTCATTTGTGTTTCATGTTTGTTCGCCGTCACGCCACCACTGTTCACGTGTACCGTCGCCATCATCCCTGTTATGTGCGCCGTGTTAACTAGTGTTAGTGATGTTTTCTCGTCCAGCGTGAACGGCTCCATGTTTTTTGTTTTTTAAGTGTCTACATTTTTTGCCCACCGTTTTGATTGTATTCTCTGTGCCACCTATATGTATTACTTATTGTAAAACTCAAGGCTGAAGAGCGGCGTACTCTGCTGC
Organism: Schistocerca piceifrons; assembly: GCF_021461385.2. Lineage (NCBI taxonomy): Eukaryota > Metazoa > Arthropoda > Insecta > Orthoptera > Acrididae > Schistocerca > Schistocerca piceifrons. The sequence goes on from NC_060139.1 coordinate 945,380,311, forward strand.
TGACAGCCCGCCTTGTGTAAGGTGATCAAAATCACAATAAAGAAAAAAAAACTATAGTAAATTCCCCCCCCCCTTTTCGTTTTTTTTTCCTTCCTCCCTCCTTGTTCTTCCCCCTCCTCCAGGTCCCCCCCCCCCCATCTGCCTTTGGCTCGGGAGTGTCATCTTTGTGCCCCCCTTTTCGTGCAGTGCTTTACAGTGCGTGTTCCATGTTGTGTTTTTTGGGAAGTGTTGCGAACGGCCATCATACTGTCGCTGGGTGTGCTTTTTATCTCTTGCGAACAGAAACCAGACTGTCGCCGTGTTTTTTTAATTGTGTGTGTACTATGTTACTTGTCTGATTCCTGTGTCTTTTATTAACATTGCCAACCCCCTTTGCTTTCTGTTTTAACTTTCCGCATTTTTCCGCCATTTTGCACTTTACGTCACCGTTTTATCGCCTGTTTTTCTTGTTTCTTTTCTTCTTCCGTTTTTAAAATAAAAGTCTGTATACTGTAGAGCAGCGTACTAAGCTGCTGCCAGCCCGCCCCCTTGGGAGGAGGGGGGGGGGGGGAATTGAAAATCAATAAAGGAAAAAAAAAACCTATAGTAAAGTTGCTTTAAATTTACAAGCATACCGAAGTACTTCACCTTTTCCTGCTCCTACTCGCAGAAGCAGTACATAGGAGCAGATCCACGCGCCGCCTATCCAGGTGGGATATGAAACTCTGCCACTAAGTTCGCAAAATTTTATTACCAACATTGTCCTCCACGTCTTCCAACTTCGGATTATTTGCGTACGCTTCTCCCTTTAGACTGCCCCGCAGATAGAAGCCACAAGTGGTTATATCAGACGAACGTGGCGGCCACAATCCTTTGCTGCCAGTCCTTTCTTCTGTGAATTTTTCATGAATACGCGAGACCTACTAGCGTGAGGTGTGAGTGGTCGCCACATCCTATTAAAAAGACAGCCCACGTGCGTTCATTTGGGGGGGGGGGGGGGAGGAGGTCAACTGTGCGTAAAATTCTTCAAGGATTCGTATATACGTAGCAATGTTTACTGTTTACTGCTGATTCCGCCCGGGTTCGATTCCCGGCGGGGTCAGGGATTTTCTCTGCCTCGTGATGACTGGGTGTTGTGTGATGTTCTTAGGTTAGTTAGGTTTAAGTAGTTCTAAGTTCTAGGGGACTGATGACCATAGATTAGGTTTAAGTAGTTCTAAGTTCTAGGGGACTGATGACCATAGATGTTAAGTCCCATAGTGCTCAGAGCCATTTTTTGAACTTCAGATTCAAAAAATATGGGACCCACAATTCACATTGCCGACACGGCACACTACACTCCAAATTTTCACCGTGAAGATGTTCTTCATTAATCATATAAGGATTGTTTTTCTTATCAGTATGTGGTTTACTGGAAGTTCACGTGTCCTGTCAGATTGGACCAGGTTTCATGACTCATGAAATACAGCAACGGACCCAACATTCTGCTCTCAGTTGCTTGAGATAGCAACGTACATTAATTCACACGTTTTGCTTTGTCTTCCTCCTTCAGTTCTTGGACACATGTAGTTTTGTAAGGCTTCATCCCTGTACGGTGTAAATCACGTTGACAAGACTACGTGAAACGCTCATTTGTTGTGACAGTTTGTTGTGACTTCTTTGGACTCTGGATCGTTCGAGTTCGAATATCCGCGATCACAGCAGGTGTACGAACGGACGGAGCTCTATTCTTTTTTGCGTTTACTACTGACTCTGTTGAACTCCACTTTGACACCAGATCCTGTATTCTGCTCTCCGCTTGTGTGGAAACGCGAAGGAAACGTCTTTGCAAAAAGTCCCACGTTTCCTTAAATGAACCTGTAGACAAGTACGCCTCCATTATCGGGATTCTTTCTTGAAGAGGATACATCTCGCTGAGACATTTCCTTCACTCGTCTTAACCAAGTTGCTATGGCTTTGGCACTGCCAATACAAAACGTAGTCGCAACTGCTTCGAAACAATTTATGTCAACAGGCGGGCAACAGTGGGCACTGTAGTACTCGAGGCCGGTTTTTCGTACAGTACCCTATAAAAAAAGTTTAAAAAAATTAAATTATAATTTTTCAAAACTATGCAACCTTGATTAACAATCTTTTATGAAAGATCGGTAATTAAGTATTTTTGTTTGCAATGAAAACTGGATTTCTGTGTGTAACATATAATTAGAAATAGGAGACGTGCATTTTTGATAAAATGACAATTAGCAGTGTTAATCAGCATATATTTGGCGGATTTTATTTTTAAATAGCGCAGGTGCTTGAATTCAAAGGAAAAGAACGAAAGAAATAATGATCGGAAGAAGACTCGTTCTAGCAATTACCAGTCTCTTGGGCTCTATGTATTCTACGCTTCACGCTAGTACTCGTAGAACATGCAGCTTTGTTTAAAAATTTGACTCCACCAGGAATTGAAGAAGCCCCCCCCCCCTCACACATACACACTCGCACACACACACACACACACACACACACACACACACACACACACACAGCGAAAAAGTACTCAGAGCCACACAACATTTCGAAAAAAAATGTATCTTATTTTAGCATATTCAACATGGCCGGAAGGTTTTAAAGACAATTTTCTCGAGAATTTTTGAGAGTTACGTAGAACCGCGTAGGAAGATGTATATTTGAGTTCTAAACTTCACGTAACATAAACATAAAATATTTAAAAAAATCCTGTTGCAGTCAGACTGGTGTCTATGGTAAGCTACTTTTTCTCTCTTTTAATCTTAGTTTCAATTCTTGGTGTATTACTCTAATTACCTACCTCTGTTCTGTGATTTGTTGTGAGAGTATATGGTCTTCGCTGGCCACTCCCCCTGAGGACCGTTGGGTGCCCTTCCTGCTGGAGAAAGCCCACCTGTGCCAAAGTTTTGGCCTTCAGGATGGTCATTTTAGAGAATATGCGCTGCCTTTGATCTGCAAGTGCCTACAACTGAGACTGATTAGCGAAGATATAAACTGAAACATCGCAGAGCAAAGAACAACTGTAAACCAAGAGCAGTTTAAATGAAAATGTGTGTAAGCAGACTGGAGCGAAGAATGAAATTTCGTACCGAGGCCAGTATTCGAACCAAGGTCTCCTGCTCACTAGGAAGATGCACTAACCACTACTCCACACCGGCACATTGGCTTTGCTCACTTCGTATTCAACCAGAGAGGCGGGCTAGGACAGTCCAGACAGTTATGCAAAGCCACTGTACCACGGTGGATAGTGATTAGCGCATCTGTAAAATGAGCAGGAGACCCAACTTCGAATCTTGTCCTTCGTACAAATTTTCATTGGTTGCTTCACTCTGCATACATACACTACTGACCATTAAAATCGCTACACCAAGAAGAAATGCAGATGATAAACGGATATTCATTGGACAAATATATTATACTAGAACTGACATGTGATTACATTTTCACGCAATTTCGGTGCATAGATCCTGAGAAATCAGAACCCACAACAACCACCTCTGGCCGTAATAACGGCCTTGATACGCCTGGGCATTGAGTCAAACAGAACTTGAATGGCGTATACAGGTACAGCTGCCCGTGCACCTTCAACACGAAACCACAGTTCATCAAGAGTAGTGACTGGCGTATTGTGACGAGCCAGTCGCTCGGCCACCATTGACCAGACGTTTTCAATTGGTGAGAGATCTGGAGAATGTGCTGGCCACGGCAGCAGTCGAACGTTTTCTGTATCCAGAAAGTCCAGTACAGGACCCGCAACATGCGGTCGTGCATTATCCTGCTGAAATGCAGGTTTCGCAGGGATCGAATGAAGGGTAGAGCCACGGGTCGCAACACATCTGAAATGTAACGTCCACTGTTCAAAGTGCCGTCAATGCGAACGAGAGGAGACCGAGACGTGTAACCAATGGCACCCCATACCATCACGCTCGGTGATGCCAGTATGGCGATGACGAATACACGCTTCCAATGTGCGTTCACCGCGATGTCGGCAAACACGGATGCGACCATCATGATGCTGTAAACAGAACCTGGATTGATCCGAAAAAATGACGTTTTGCCATTCGTGCACCCAGGTTCGTCGTTGAGTACACCATCGCAGGCGCTCCTGTCTGTGATGTAGCATCAAGGGTAACCGCAGCCATGGTCTCCGAGCTGATAGTCCATGCTGCTGCAAACGTCGTCGAACTGTTCGTGCAGATGGTTGTTGTCTTGCAAACGTCCCCATCTGTTGACCCAGGGATCGAGACGTGGCTACACGATCCGTTACAGCCATGCGGATAAGATGCCTGTCATCTCGACTGCTAGTGATACGAGGCCGTTGGGATCCAGCACGGCGTTCCGTATTACCCTCCTGTACCCACCGATTCCATATTCTGCTAACACTCATTGGATCTCGACCAAAGCGAGCAGCAATGTCGCGATACGATAAACTGCAATCGCGATAGGCTACAATCAGACCTCTATCGAAGTCGGAAACGTGATGGTACGCATTTCTCCTCCTTACACGAGGCATGACAACAACGTTTCACCAGGCAACGCCGGTCAACTGCTGTTTGTGTATGAGAAATCGGTTGGAAACTTTCCTCATGTCAGCACGTTGTAGGTGTCGCCACCGGCGCCAACCTTGTGTGAATGCTTTAAAAAGCTAATGATTTGCATATCACAGCATCTTCTTCCTGTCGGTTAAATTTCGAGTCTGTAGCACGTCATCTTCGTGGTGTAGCAATTTTAATGGCCAGTAGTGTATATTTGCAAACCCCACAGAGAATTATTGTGTGTAAAAAGCTGTTCTAATGTACGTCGTTTACAAAAGAATAAAATTCTCTCATTTACACCGAAGAGCCAAAGAAACTGGTACAACTACGTCACACCGTGTAGGGCCTCTGCGAATGCACAGAAGTGCCGCAACTCGATGTGGCATGGACTCGAATGTTCTCTGAATTAGTGCTGGGTGGAACTGACACCATGAATCCTGCTGTACTGTCCATACATCCGTAAGAGTATGAGGGGATGGAGATCTGTTCTGAACAGCACGTTGCAAGGCAACCCAGATAGGCTCAATAATGTTCATGTCTATTGAGTTTGGTGGCTACTGGCAAGAGTGTTTCTGGAGCCACTCTTAGCAATTCTGGAGTTTGGCGTGTCGCATTGTTCTGTTGGAATTGCCCAAATCCGTCGTAATGCACAGTGGACATGAATGGATCCAGTCGATCAGACCGGATGCTTACGTACATGTTACCTGTCAGACTCTTACCTAGACGTGTCAGGGGACCAATATCACTACAACTGCACATGCCGCACACCCTTACAGAGCCACAACCAGCTTGAACAGTCACCTGCTGATACGCAGGGTCCATGGATTCATGAAGTCGTCTTCATACCCTTACACGTCCATGCGGTCGGTAAAATTTGAAACGAAACTCGTCCGACAAGGCAACATGTTTCCAGTCATCAGCAGTCCAATGTCGGGGTTGACGGGCCCAGACGAGGCGTAAAGTTTTGTGTCGTGCAGTCAGCAAGGGTACACGAGTGGGCCTTCGTCTCCGGAAGCCCATATCGATGATGTTCCTTTGAATGGTTCGCACGCTGACACTTGTTGATGGCCCAGCATTGAAATCACCATCAATTTGCGGAAAGGTTGCACTTCTGTCACGTTGAACGATTCTCTTCAATCGCCGTTGGTCCCGTTCTTGCAGGATCTTCATCCGGCCGGAGATTTGATGTTTTTTTGGATTCCTGATATTCACGGTACACTCGTCAAATGGTCGTGCGTGAAAATCTCCACTTGATCGCTACCTCGAAGATGCTGTGTCCCATCGCTCGTGCGCCGACTATAACATCATGTTCAAACTCACTCACATCTTGATAAACTGCCATTGCAGCAGCAGTAACCGATCTAACAACTGTGCCGGAGACTTGTCTTATATAGGCGTTGCCGACTGCAGCGCCGTATTCTGCCTGTTTGCATATCTCTATTTGAATACATATGCCTATACCAGTTTCTTGGCGCTTCAGTCTAATAGTATGCAGAGAAGCAGTCCGTTGGCGAGTTTTCAGCATTCAGCAGCACGCCAAAGAGAAGAGGAAGTCAGTGTTACGAGGCATACACGATATAGCTGGACGGTAATTCGAAGAGAGACAGAGAATTCTTTCAAGCCAAGACGCAGGTAACGAGAAAAAGGCTTTCTGACGTTAGCAACCTACCCTCCAGCCAGCGTACTGCACTACTCAGCGAAAGATGTCACCGAGATACCCAGGAAAGATTTCAACATCCGGCCATTTCTGCTGTTTGCTTTATATTTCTGTCAGGCACTGCATTTAATATTGTTGGCCGGCGAGCATAGTGGGGACAGACAGACGAGCCTCTCGTCGGTGTTGTGCACGCAACAGATACCGAAAGATCGCAAGACTAGAGTTCGGAGAAATCGCAGGCTGTGACTGGAAAGAGCGTGACTCCCCGAGCACCATTACACCCTGACACAGAAGGATAATTGAGCAGGATAGATTAGCAGGATAAACTAGCAGGAAACGCCTTTTGGGTAAAAAGTTCAGGTGTTGATGCCACTAGGAAGTGCAGCACTTAATGCAGTCACCAAGTCACGTCGCGGAACTTTAAACTCTATTAAGAACACATCGTTCAAATTCAGCGGCCTCAAAATCCAACATGTTAGGTTGTCCTTTTCCGGAGAACCGTCTCAGCAACTGCTGGAAAGAATTTCGGAAACCACAGAAAAATTAAATCTAGCTGGTCGTCTGCAGATTCGAACTCCACTCCTCACAAATTCTTGTCCAATGCGTCTAACCACTGTGCAGCCTAGCTCCGCTTATACGAGTAGATAGGCACTACTGGCCATTAAAATTGCTACACCAAGAAGAAATGCAGATGATAAACGGGTAGCCATTGGACAAATATATTATACTAGTACTGACATGTGATTACATTTCCACGCAATTTGGGTGCATACATCCTGAGAAATCAGTACCCAGAACAACCACCTCTGGCCGTAATAACGGCCTTGATACGCCTGGGCATTGAGTCAAACAGAGCTTGGATGGCGTGTACAGGTACAGCTGCCCATGCAACTTCAACACGATACCATAGTTATCAAGAGTAGTGACTGGCGTATTGTGACGAGCCACTTGCTCGGCCACCATTGTCCAGACGTTTTTAATTGGTGAGAGATCAGGAGAATGCGCAGGCCAGGGCAGCAGTCGAACATTTTCTGTATCCAGAAAGGCCCGTACAGGACCTGCAACATGCGGTCGTGCATTATCCTGCTGAAATGTAGAGTTTCGGAGGGATCGAATGAAGGGTAGAGCCACGGGTCGTAACACATCTGAAATGTAACGTCCACTGTTCAAAGTGTCGTCAATGCGAACAAGAGGTGACCGAGACGTGTAACCAATGGCACCCCATACCATCACGCCGGGTGATACGCCAGTATGACGATGACGAATACACGCTTCCAATGTGCGTTCACCGCGATGTTGCCAAACACGGATGCGACCATCATGATGCTGCAAACAGAACCAGGATTCATCCGATAAAGTGGCGTTTTGCCATTCGTGCACCCAGGTTCGTCGTTGAGTACACCATCGCAGGCGCTCCTGTTTGTGATGCAGCGTCAAGGGTAACCGCAGCCATGGTCTCCGAGCTGTTAGTCCATGCTGCTGCAAACGTCGTCGAACTGTTCGTGCAGATGGTTGTTGTCTTGCAAACGTCCCCATCTGTTGACTCAGGGATCGAGACGTGGCTGCACGATCCGTTAGAGCCATGCGGATAAGACGCCTGTCATCTCGACTGCTAGTGATACGAGGCCGTTGGGATCCACACGGCGTTCCGTATTACCCTCCTGAACCCACCGATTCCATATTCTGCTAACACTCATTGGATCTCGATCAACACGAGCAGCTATGTCGCGATACGATAAACCGCAATCGCGATAGGCTACAATCCGACCTTTATCAAAGTCGGAAACGTGATGGTACGCATTTCTCTTCCTTGCACGAGGCATCAAAACAACGTTTCACCAAGCAACGCCGGTCAACTGCCGTTTGTGTATGAGAAATCGGTTGGAAACTTTCCTCATGCCGGCACGTTGTAGGTGTTGCCACCGGCGCCAACCTTGTGTGAATGCTCTGAAAAGCTAATCATTTGCATACCACAGCATCTTCTTCCTGTCGGTTAAATTTCGCGTCTGTAGCACGTCATCTTCGTGGTGTAGCGATATTAATGGCCAGTAGTGTATTATAACACTCGTCCGCAATTTTCTCTTTCTTCGCTTTTTGGCAAATGTTTGTTTTTACGTTAACATTAATGTACATCGATAATGTGACAAATATCCTGAACGACAGAAAAAGCTGGCCTGCAGATTTATTTCGAGAACACAAAGTACATAACCAAAATCCATCTGAGCCTCATCTGATAACAAAGTACGTTAAAATAGAAAAAGTGCACAGTTTCAGATATCTTGGTGGAATGATACGGATAAAAACTAGCGAAACAGAAGCCAACGATAGCAAGAGAGAAGGTGGCCGCTGCTTTTCGTAGAACGCGTGTTCTGTACAAGACAAAGGAAATTTAAAACAACTGGCTAAAGTCATCCACAATAAAGCAGTGATCAAATACCGAATGTCCATACGCAAGTGAATGCTTCAGAATGACAGGAAAGCCTCGCCTAAGAGAATCCGAGAAGTTTGAGCGCAAGGTCTCTCGGAAAACAATGGGTCCTGAGATAACAGCCAGACTGATAGAAAGAGTTATACAAGGATAATGAACGGTTGATCGTGTCAATAAGGCAACGATAACTCTAGCTCTACAGGATTTCAGGTATTCTGATGAATACTCGCCAGTCGACACGCAGCTACCGGAATCAGACCGCTTTCAGAGTATGGACACTTCGACTGTCAAAATTTTGTCAGGAAATCATTGGAGTATTCATAACAAAGTTCCCGAAGTTGCTGTCCTCCAGGAAATTTCTCACGCTCAGATTATTCTCGAGACCGAGAGCTGGTTGAAACCCGAAGTAGAATGCTCTGATATGTTTAGCGAGTCATCCAACGTGTATCAGAAAGAAAGATTAGACACCGTAGGAGGAGGAGTGTTCATTTGTGTTGACAAAAATTTGTTTGTATTGAAGTCGAATTTTAAGTGTGCCAGTAAAGTTATCTGGACGCGTCTAACAGGGGAAGGTGAAATCAAGTTAATTGTTGGATGTTTTTGCCAGCTACCCAGTTCCTCTGTGAGAGTTCTAGAGTCTTTCAGAGAACGTCTACGGTCAGTAGCGCAGAAATACGCAGATCATGCAATATGACCCGTCTACGGATTCATTGCAGGGGGTACAGACTGACAGTCTTGCTAAATACTTTTGAACACGTTTTCCAAAAATTTCTTGAGTGGCTGTTTCGACAATCCACACGTACTGGAAATATTTTAGTCCTTGTAGCTACTAGCAGGCCTGACCTTATCGACGATATCAGTATAGAGACACGGATTAGTGATCATGGTGTCGTCATAGCGACGACGGTTACTGAAGTTAGTAAGTCAATGACGAATGCTAGCAGAGTATTTTTTATGGAAAGATCAGCTAAGCAGTAGTTAGAATCCCACCGAGGCACTGAAATGATATCGTTTACTTCCAGTATGATGGACGTAGAGAAATTATGGGCAAAGTTTAAACGGCTTGTAGATCATACTTTACAGAAATATGTGCCGAGTAAGTGAATTAAGGATGGGAAAGACTCAACGTGGTTTAACTACAAACTTTAGAAAATTCCGCGGAAGTAAACAGTGCTGCCCTCTCTGCCCAAATAGAACGTGCAAATGACGACAAAAAAATGGATCAGATGGCTCTGAGCACTATGGGACTTAACTTCGGAGGTCATCAGTCCCCTATAACTTAGAACTACTTAAACCTAACTAACCTAAGGACATCACACACATCCATGCCCGAGACAGGATTCGAACCTGCGACTGTAGCGGTCGCGTGGTTCCAGACTGTAGCGCCTAGAACCGCTCGGCCACCCCGGCCGGCGTACACTGTCAACGAAAGTATCAGCATACAGAATGGGTTCTCAGATATGTGAGTGGCTCGAAGACTTGAGAAATAGAACTAAGTACGTTGACATCGATGGGTAGTGTTCGTTCGAGACAAGGGTATCGTCAGGAGTGCCCCAGGAATGTGTGTTAGGACCTCTCTTATTCTCTTCATCATAAATGCTCCGACGGGCAAGGTGACCAACAATCTGCTGCTGATTGCTGGTGTGTCTGCGGTATACGAAAAATTTTTGACGATGAGTGATTGTTGGAGGATACAAGATGAATGAGACAGAATTTCTAGTTGGTGTAAGCAGTGGCAGCTTGCTCCAAACGGAGAAAAATGTAAGTTAATGCAGAAGGCTGGGAAAAACAATCTCATAATGTTCGATTACAGCGATCGTAATGTACTGCTTGACAAAGTCATGTCGATTAGATGCCTAGGCGTAATATTACAAAGCGATATGAAAAGGAACGATCACGTAAGGACGGTAGCAGGGAAAGCGAATGTTCGACTCAAGCTTATTGGAAAAATTTTAGAAAAGTGTAATTCATCTGTAAAGTAAATCGCTGCAGAACACTAGTGCAACCCATTCTTGAGTACTGCTCGAGTGTTTGAGATCCCCACCAGGTCGAATTACAGCAAGATACGGAAGCAGTTCAGAGGCGGACTGCTGGATTTGTTACCGCTAGGTTGGAACAACAAGAGAAACTTACGGAGACGCTTTGGGAATACAAACACGAATTCCTGGAGGGAAGATGACGTTCTTTTCGAGGAACACTATTGAAAAGCTTTAGATATCCTGCAATTAAAGTAAGGACGACGAAGATAATAGAAATTAGGGCTCAAACGGAAGCGGAAGTTGGGAGCGAAACAAAGAGTGCGAGAAAACCCTGGATCACCATTGAGATGCTGGAGAAGATGGAGGAAAGGAGGAAGTGTAGAAAATGTTAATGCAGAAGAACACAGAAGACTTAACAACGCCTTCAGGAGGGAAACAGACAAAGCGAAGGAAAAGTACTTACAAGAAATGTGTGACGAAATAGAAGAACTACAAAGAAGAGGAAGGTACGACCTCATGTACCAGAAAACGAAGGAACTGAGAGAAGGAGAGAACAAAAGGACGTTCGGAGTAGAAGATTCTAGAGGACAAGTGGCTACTGAACAAGTGGAAGTGCTGAAAACATGGGAAGAATATGTAAGGAAACTATATGATACAGAACATCGCACAGATGACATCGACATAGATCCAAAGGAAGCTACTGACGAAAATGAAAAAGGGCCCAGTTCCTTAAAGTAATCGGAAATGAAAGTTTGACAGTTCTGACACAACTCATAAACAAAATCTATGAAACTGGAGAATGGCCTGAAGACTTTTTGGACGCCACAGTGGTTACTCTTGAGAAGAAAAAGCAAGCCAAGAAGTGTAGTGATTATAGAACAATTTGTCTGATATCGCAAGTGCAAAGATCATTGCAAGAATACTAAATAGACGGTTGGAAAACAAAATTGAAGAAGTGATGGGAGAAGACCAGTTTGGCTTCAGGAAAGGAAAAGGGACCATAGACACCTTTGGCATGATGAGGATATTGTCAGACAGAGTTTTGGCCGTTAATGAAGAAGTTTGCGCTTATTTTATAGACTGGCAGAAGGCCTTCGACATAGTCAGTTGGAATATATTGATAAACATCCTTAAGGAAATAGGAATCATCTAGAGAGATCGGAGACTTATAAGGAACTTGTACCTGGGACAAAGGGTAAAGTTACGACTGAACTATGGAGAAACGAACAGTGTGAAAATAGGAAGGGGAGTCAGACAAGGATGTTGTCTGTCGCCAAGTCTCTTCAACCTGTATGGAGAAATGCTGGCGAGAGAAGCGCTAAAAGGATGCGGAAACTTCAAAGTAAGAGGACGTCTCATTAACACCATCAAGTATGCAGACGACCTGGTAGTGCTCGCCAAAAATCAGAGACAGCTGCAACACTTGATGAACAATTTGGTGGAAACGGGAAGAAAATACGGCATGGAAATCAACATCGAAAAATCAAAAGTGATGCGCATATCAAAACGTGAGAAACACTTGAAAATAACTTGACAATCGGGAACTGGAAAATGTGAATCAGTTCAGGTACCTGGGAAGTTTTATCAAAAAGGATGCCCACTATACCAACGAAATCCGAGCAAGAATCGCCATGGCCAAAGCTGCTTTCAACAAGAAGAGGACTCTGCTGACCAGCAAGTTGAGTTTGGCATTGAGGAAAAAACTGATAAAGTGCTACATTTGGAGCATTACACTGTATGGAGCAGAGACATGGACCATGAGAAAGAAGGAGAAAAACTACTTAGAGAGCTTTGAAATGTGGTGCTGAAGGAGAATGGAAAAGATCAAGTGGACAGATCGCATAAAAAATGACGATGTACTGCGAAGAGTAGAAGAGAAGAAAAGTATTCTGCGTACAATTCTTCGGAGAAAGGCCAACTGGATTGGACATGTACTTAGACACGAGGGACTCATACATGATGTCATCGAAGGGAAACTCAGTGGAAACGCAGGACGAGGAAGAAAAAGAATTCAGCATCTGGACGACATGAAAGATGGAAGGAGATACAACAGACTGAAGGAAGAAGCTGAAGACAGGGAGCAGTGGAATCAGAAATTGTCCGTCCGAAGACATGGACCTGCCACTAGGCAGAATACTACATAATGATAATAATAACGGAAGCGTATAGATAGTCGTCTTTCCTTTGCTCTCTTTGAGAGTGGAAGAGGAAAGGCAATGAATAGTAGTGGTAAAAGGTATCCCCGCTGCGCACCATACGATGGCTTGTGGAGAACGTATGTTTATGTAGATCTTTTCAGGACGGATGCAACCCGGCTAACGAAGCAGATCAACACACCTGAAGTCGATAAATGGTTCAACGAAATAAGGAAAGACCTCAAGCAAATTTAACTGAATCAGGAAGACATCCTGTGACCGATCAAAGTACAGATCACAAATCAACAAGGCCTTCGACGGTGAAGTGAAATGGAGTTGCTGTTCACAGAGAGAGATGGCAGACGGCCAGAGAAGTAATACAATGCTTTTGGGCTGCACAAAAAGCTTGCGGAAAAGTGTTAGAGTTTCTTTGCGTGGTCTCTGACGCTCGATAATATCCTACTATAATTCGTTACATAAAAGTTTATAAAAAGGTAGTGATTTATTTAATGTAAGAGAGCACCTGATCTTCCTGTTTGTGGTAAAGTTAAGGATTGAATAAATAAAAATATAAGACATTTTTATGGACACCATCGAAAGTTGCAAAAAACTTTATTTTGCTGCTACTTGTTTGGAAAATTTACATCATTATCCAGACAGACATCTTGATACCGTTTTAATTTTTTTAATTAGTTTAGCGAGATTGCTCGTGTGGCAGCCTGTCCCAGCAAGCGAGAATGTTGTAGTTGGTTAGGCAACTATTTGGGTAATACAATGTTGGTAGTGCTGTTTTTCACTGGCCGGTCTTCTTGGACTGTCCTAACTGTACAGAAACAGCCAAGTGATTCCAGAGAGCTTCTCAAGCCTTAGACATCTATTATGTGTATATTCCGGCCGCTGTGGCCGAGTGGTTCTAGGCGCTTCAGTCCGGAACCGCGCTGCTGCTACGGTCGCATGTTCGAATCCTGCCTCGGGCATGGATGTGTGTGAAGTCCTTAGGTTAGTTAGGTTTAAGTAGTTCTAAGTCTAGGGAACTGATGACCTCAGATGTAAAGTCCCATAGTGCTTATAGCCATTTGAACCATTTTATGTATATATGCAGACTGAAGCGACAAATGAAAGCTTGTAACAAGACCGGGATTCGATCCCGGGTCTCCTGCTCAGTAGGCAGACGCGATAATTACTACGCCATTGTGACACAGTGGCTTTGTACAACTGTACGGACTACCCTACGATGCCTCCCTACTCAATCCAAATTCCAATTTACACCTCAGCCCACCTGGTATTCACCCTGATCTCAAACAGCTCATCTACATTACATCAAGAAAATGTAAATAAATATAATGAGAGCGAAAGTGTGCGCATTAGTTACATTCAAAGCTGCTAGGCGCTGAGCAATAAGATGACTAAGAAAAAAAAATTGTACAGAAAAGATTAAGCTGCAATTGGGTGCCTTGCAAAATTGCTTGACAGTTGTGCTGTTCAGCTATCTGGTTTCAACCAGAAAACTCTCAAGTTTCAGATCTCGTCCAACTCCATTAATATTACTAATTTAAACGCATTGGAACAGATGCTTGCTCATCAAGCTCCCCAAGAAAGGAGACCTATCGGTTTGTGATCATTGGAGAGGCATCACCCTGCTGTCAATTCCAAGTAAGATCCTCTCGCGAATAATCCTAAATAGGATAATATTATATGTAGATAAGAAAATAAGAAGACAACAAGCAGGATTCACCAGATAAACACCTTGAGAATAATAGCTGAACATTAATGGTTCAAATGGCTCTGAGCACTATAGGACTTAACATCTGAGGTCATCAGTTCCCTAGAACTTAGAACTACTTAAACCTTACTAACCTAAGGACATCACACACATCCATGCCCGAGGCAGGATTCGAACCTGCGAACGTAGCGGTCGCGCGGTTCCAGACTGAAGCGCCTAGAACCGCTCGGCCACATTGGCCGGCAGCTGAACATTCAATTGAATACCAGTCACCGCTTTACATGCTGTTTCTAGACTTTGAAAAAAGCCTTCAACAGTATAATTAGAAGAAAAATATGGAATTCCCCAGAAAATAACTGCTCTTGTCAAGTGCATATATGAAAACTACACTACAGGCAATTAAAATTGCTACACCACGAAGTCGACATGCTACAGACGCGAAATTTAACCGACAGGAAGAAGATGCTGTGATATGCAAATGATTAACTTTTCAGAGCATTCACACAAGCTTGGCTCCGGTGGCGACACCTACAACGTGTTGACATGAGGAAAGTTTCCAACCGATTTCTCGTACACAAACAGCAGTTGACCGGCGTTGCCTGGTGAAACGTTGTTGTGTTGCCTCGTGTAAGGAGGAGAAATGCGTACCATCACGTTTCCGACTTTGATAAAGGTCGGATTGTACCCTATCGCGATTGCAGTTTATCGCATCACGATTTTGCTGTTGGTGTTGGTCGAGATCCAATGAGTGTTAGCAGAATATGGAATCGGTGGGTTCAGGATGGTAATACGTAACGCCGTGCTGGATCCCAACGGCTTCGTATCACTAGCAGTGGAGATGACAGGCATCTTACCCTCATAGCTGTAACGGATCGTGCAGCCACGTCTCGATCCCTGAGTCAACAGATGGGGACGTTTGCAAGACAACAATCATCTGCACGAACAGTTCGACGACGTTTGCAGCAGCATGGACTATCAGCTCGGAGACCACGGCTGCGGTTACCCTCGGCGCAGCATCACAAATAGGAGCGCCTGCGATGGTGTACTGAACAACGAACCTGGGTGCACGAATGGCAAAACGTCATCTTTTAGGATGAATCCAGATTCTGTTTACAACGTCTTGATGGTCGCATCCGTGTTTGGCGACATCGCGGTGAACGCACATTGGAAACGTGTATTCGTCATCGCCATTCTGGCGTATTACCTGGCGTGATGGTATGGGGTGCCATTGGTTACACGTTCGGTCACCTCTTGTTCGCATTGACGGCACTTTGAACAGTGGACGTTACATTTTATGTGTGTTACGACCCGTGGCTCTACCCTTTATTCGACGCCTGCGAAACCCTACATTTCAGCAGGATAATGCAAGACCGGATGTTGCAGGTCCTGTACGGGACTTTCTGGATACAGAAAACGTTCGACTGCTGCCGTGGCCAGCACATTCTCCAGATCTCTCACCAATTGAAATCGTCTGGTCAATGGTGGCCGAGCAACTGGCTCGTCACATTACGCCAGTCACTACTCTTGATGAATTGTGGTATCGTGTTGAAGGTGCATTGGCAGCTGTACCTGTACACGCCATCCAAGCTCTGTTTGACTCAATGCCCAGGCGTATGACGGCCGTTATTACGGCCAGAGGTGGTTGCTCTGGGTACTGGTTTCCTAGGACCTATGCACCCAAATTGCGTGAAAATGTAATCACGTGTCAGTTCTAGTATAATATATTTGTCCAATGAATACCTGCTTATCATCTGCATTTCGTCTTGGTGTAGCAATTTTAATTGCCAGTAGTGTACACGCTTTCAGATCCAGCTACAGAGGAAATAGGAATTAAGCAAAGCTGCACGCTCTGTTCTTCTATAGGAATGAGAAACATGGAAAGTGACAAAGAAGATAATTCATAAGTTGCAGACATTCAACAACAGATGTCTGGGAAACATCCTGGGGATACGGTGACCAAATGCCATCTCTAACGAAACACTCTGGAAAAGAAGCAACCAGAAGCCAATTGAGCTGCAAATAAGAAGCAGGAAGTGGAGATGATTAGGACATACACTTAGGAGACCAAATCAACATATCGCGAAGTAAGCACTTTATTGGATACCGCAGGAACGGCGGTGACGAGGGAGAGCCAGAATGACGTGCAGGCGAGCAGCTGAGACAGAAGGTCAACAGCAAGGAATAGGATGGGAAGAAGAGAAAATAGTAGCAGAAGACAGAGCAAGGTGGCGATCCTTTGTTGCAGCCCTATGCTCCACATAAGAAGTTAAAGGAATTATTAATATTAAAGGAATAAACTCATTTTCGACTTTTCGAATACATTTTAGAAGTTTGGTTAGAGATTAGATTAGATTAGATTAGTACTTTTTCATAGATCATGAATACGACACTTCGTAATGATGTGGAACGTGTCAGGTTAATAAAAGGTGTCTATACAAGACATAACATTAGACAAAACATTACATGACACTCAATATTTTTAAATTTATTTTATTTTATTTTATTTTATTTTTTTGTGGGGTTGGGAAATTACCCATTTACTATATCCAAAAATTCATCTAATGAGTAGAAGGAGTTGCCATTAAGAAATTCTTTTAATTTCGTTTTAAATGCTATATGGCTATCTGTCAGACTTTTGATGCTATTAGGTAAGTGACCAAAGACTTTTGTGGCAGCATAATTTACCCCCTTCTGAACCAAAGTTAGATTTAACCTTGAGTAGAGAAGATCATCCTTTCTCCTAGTGTTGTAGCCATGTACACTGCTATTACTTTTGAATGCGTTCGGACTGTTAATAACAAATTTCATAAGTGAATATATATATTGTGAGGCTACAGTGAAGATCTCTAGCTCTTTTAATAAGTGTCTGCAGGATGATCTTGGATGAGCTCCAGCAATTATTCTGATTACACACTTTTGTGCAATGAATACTCTTTTACTCAATGATGAGTTACCCCAGAATATGATGCCATACGAAAGCAGAGACTGAAAATAGGCGTGGTAAGCTAATTTACTCAGATGTATATCTCCAAAATTTGCCATGACCCTAATAGCTTAAGTAGCTGAACTCAAACGTTTCAGCAGATCCTCAGAGTGTTTTTTTCCAGTTCAACCCCTCATCAATGCATACACCTAGAAATTTTGAATATTCTACCTTAGCTACCGATTTTTGATCGAAGTCTGTATTTATTAATGGTGTCATTCCATTTACTGTGTGGAACTGTATATACTGTGTTTTGTCAACGTTTAATGAGAGCCCATTTGCAGAGAACCACTTAATGATTTTCTGTAAAACATCGTTTACAATTTCACCAGTTAATTCTTGTCTGTTGGGTGTGATAGCTATACTTGTATCATCGGCAAAAAGTACCAAATTTGCATCGTCATTAATATAGAATGGCAAGTGATTAATGTATATTAAGAACAGGAGAGGACCCAAGACCGAACATTGCGACTCCCCATTCTTGATTGTTCCCCAGTTTGAGAAATCACCAGTTTTTTGCATATTATGTGAACTGTTTATTTCAACTTTCTGCACTCTTCCAGTTAGGTATGATTTAAACCATTTGAGCACTGTCCCATTCATACCAGAGTACAAGAATTTATCTAGAAGTATTCCATGATTTACACAATCAAAAGCCTTTGATAGATCACAAAAAATCCCAATGGGTGACTTCCGGCTACTCAGAGCATTTAATGTTTCATTATTGAAAGTATATATAGCATTTTCCGTTGAAAAACCCTTCTGGAAACCAAACTGACATTTTGTTAAAACTTTATTTTTACAAAGGTGTGAAGCTACTCTACAATACATTACTTTTTCAAGAATTTTGGATAAGGCAGTCAGAAGAGAGTTTGGGCGGTAGTTGTTGACATCAGATGTATCCTCTTTTACAAGCACCCCACAGGAGAAATTAGAGAGATCATAGAGATGGGGTGATTCGCCATGCGAAGAAACAGGGCCTCTTTGTGAGTCTTGCACCCATGAAACACATTACCGAGAAGACTGTCGAGGTTTCCACTGAAGCGAGCCGGTGCTCCCTGCTCCGTCACGCTCTGGCCACATCATCAGCTGACGGCCACTCGGCTGGAAAAGGCGGTTTGCCGATGATTCACGACGTGCTAGGCCTCGTGACAGCTTGAGCTGCTTCCGCAACGCTAGATCAAGACAACCGAAAACTAACACGGCAACCGAAATCATTCATGGCAGACATCAAACCCATTCCTTCTTAATCCGTTGCTAACTCTTCTTTACTCCTCCATGAAAAGGTCACTATCGCATATGTAGTGGTGCAACATTGTGTCATTCTTTATGCCAGAAGTGGCCTTCTGTGCGAAAACGGACACCTCTGCTCTGTGTATCCGTAGCGTTCTTTTTCCTTTCAGTAACGCTGACATTGTTCTGCTGCCTCTCTTCGAAAACTCATGTAATCAATTGGTTTTAATAGAGAACTGACTGCATATAACTTATAACGTTTTGCCCAAACTTTTTGTATCATTTGCTCCCCATCGACATCTGCAACAACATCAATACTGCGCAAGTCATCTTGCTGTGTATGGTGGAGGGTACTTTGTATATCACTGTTACCTCCCTGTCCGCAGCTCGTGCTCTCGCGGTCGCGTTCTCGCTTCCCAAGCACGGGGTCCCGGGTTCGATTCCCGCAGGGGTCAGGGATTTTCCCCTGCCTCGAGATCACTGGGTGTTGTCCTCCTCATTTCATCACCATTCATGAAAGTGACGAAATTGGGCTGAGCAATGGCTGGGAATTTGTACAGACGCTGACAACCGCGCTGTTGAAAGCCCCACGCACTAAACATCATCATCATCATCATCATCATCATCATCATGATGTTACTTCCCCCTTTTCTGTTACAGTCGCTAATGGCTCGCATGAATAACTATCATTGATTAGCGTCCATGTGAGTTCGAGTCTCACTGATCTTCATGGTGATTTCGCAAGATATACATTGGAAGAAGCAATGCATGGTTGACATTTACAGAATCGTAAGCTCTCGCTGCTTTGACATTATACCATACCAGGGTGCAGAATGCATCTCTTGTATCGTCTTCCACTGGATTTGGCTGAACATCTCAGTCACGCTACGAAACACGCAGCTCTTCTTTGGATCTTCTCTATTGTCTCTATCAATCCTAACTGGTACTGACCCCAGATTGACTAGCAATATTCAGGGACTGGTTGAACGAGAGTTTTGTGAGCTACATCTTTTGGGGTGAACCACATTTCCTGATGATTCTTCCAATGAGTAACAATGTGGTCTGCCTTACCTGCAATTAGTTTTATGTGGTCGTTCCACTACACACACTGTACTATATTTGCTTCCAAAATATAAGACAAACAATGTGTGTGTCGTGAAATGGCTGGAGTTCTATATAAACTGACACAAGAAGTTCTGAAGACAGATTTTTCTGAAATCTGACACAAGAACCCTTAGAGAGAGAAAGTTTACAGAGACTGACAAAGGAACTTTTCCAGACAGAAGATAATCGCTTTGCTGGAGTTGGAAGCTCTTGTCAACTTTTTCTTCGTGTTTGTGAATTAAATCTGTGTATTTAAACTCCACCTACTGCAAAACACAATGATTTTTTTCTATTATTCAAACACGTTTCCACGCCTGTGCGTCATCTTCTATGGGTTTAGATTTATTTCTTTAAAAACTTTATACAAAGCTCGCGGTTATTTTACTATTCTAGGTCTAAAGAACTATAACATATGTGTTTTTGTTTTGATTGCTCATCTGGAATAACATATACTGCGAAAGTTGATTTGTACAGGTCGGGTTGCTTTATGTCTTTTTATTGTTTGACAACATGTTATATGCAAAATAGTCGAACAATTTGCTCAAAGAGTTATTAATTCTGAAATACTTTTGCGAGATTAGAAATAGTGTTTATCTACCGCACTTAACATGTTCGTCCTGTTGTGTTCGCCCTGTTGTGTTCGTCCTGTTGCGCAACTTTGGCACGTTTCCTTTTTGTATTTTAATTACAAGCTATTTTTTTTTGCATCTTTTAAACACCATTCTCGCCTGGTATCACACGTTTCCATAAACAAAAACGAGAGTTGACAGTACACTTATGTAGCCATACTCATGGGGAGGCGCTACGATGTGTTATTGTCGCCACTCACTTGTTCACCACTTAGAACAAAAACAAATTGATGAGTAAGTTCAGTCAACCTTTAATTGCTTATCAGTGCCAGTGTCATTTCACTTGAAGACATTTCTAAGCACATTCCTATTATCTTTGTCACCAAAACTGATTGTGTAATTCTGTAACTTTTTTATGCCATTCTCATGTGTTATATACAAAAAACTAACTGCGGACTTGTGTACACTGAACGTATGAGGCAGTGAATTATAATTTGAAAGTTTTATATGTCATTAGAGATGGCAGTTTTCTTTGAAATCTGTTCCATTATGAGCGTCTTTGGATATCTGAAGACATGAGTGATATGTTACTCTTTGGTTACCAGAGATTGTGTTAGTGGTAGAATAAGAGAGAGTATTGTGTGGTCGGTGAGTGAGGAGCTTTGATGGCGAACGTATGAAGTAGCGAATGAATTTTATTTTGAAATGCTCCCTGACATGACTGAGGTTAGGGAATGATGTTGAGAGTATTTCACTGAGTGACAGAACATTTGCAAAAAGGTAACGTGGGTATAGTTCTTATTTGTTGCAAGCTCTAGCTGAGTAGCCCGCATCTCGTGGTCGTGCGGTAGCGTTCTCGCTTCCCACGCCCGGGTTCCCGGGTTCGATTCCCGGCGGGGTCAGGGATTTTCTCTGCCTCGTGATGGCTGGGTGTTGTGTGCTGTCCTTAGTTTAGTTAGGTTTAAGTAGTTATAAGTTCTAGGGGACTGATGACCATAGATGTTAAGTCCCATAGTGCTCAGAGCCATTTGAACCATTTTTTTCTAGCTGAGTAATTTTTGTAATGATTCCATTTTGTTCAGCAAAATCTACGTGTCGGTACCAAGGCGGTTTATTGATCATATTTTCAGAATCACCATTATTGTTCGTCACCCTCCACTTTTACTTAAAGTTATCTTATATGAACAGGAAAGAGTAAATTTGTAACTTTGAATATTGTTTGTCTGAATCAGTTTCCATTGCGTATGACAATGCAAGATAAGATCATAGTTTCATGTTAGTACTAGTCACTTCTGTGTTATTACAAATATTTTGATATAATGTCAGTTTAACCCTTTTCATTTATTTTCAAACATTTCAATAACGTTTATTCTCAGAATCTACGCGGACACCCAATTGCATTTTTGGAACGATAACAAAACTTTAATTTGCCAAAGCAGCTTAACGTAAACGCAGTTTAGCACTTCATACTATTGAACAAGACAGAGCAGGCCATAAACAATTGTAGGGGCCTAAAAAACTTTCTGAGATGTAATTATGGGCTGTATTCATTTGTAAAATTTTCACGTAATTCAGTAGATGCATTTTCTGACAGGGCACAGTTTGAATACGCGACACTTACTCAGTATGTCGTGGTTGTTTGATGAGCAAGCCATTTGCGTATTATTGGTAACCATTCTTTCTATTCAGTTTCATTCACAGATAGTCAGATTCAGTTTGGAGGGATTGGCATCACATATATCGAAAGCATTTTATATTGTTAATATTCATGTTAAAAAGAAGGGGAACAAAGGTTATTCTAGATCAAAATACACGAGCGACTCTGTAAACCGAATTTAAGAGTTACACTATTTTGAATCAGAAGTTTAGAATTACAAGTTGTTACATGATTAGTAAGACATTAAAGTCTCAAGTGCATAAAAACAAAAGCAGAGTCTCGGTTCTCTGATGGTGGTCACAGATGTTAGATAAGTAGATGTTGCATACTGTGCAGAAATACGTCGAGTATTTTATCTGTGAGAAGCCGATTAGCTAACTGAGTTTCAGCATTCTTTGTCTGACTGACCCTTTCCCAGCCTGTTCCTTCCATGTTGCACCGCTGCTCTACCGTTTCGTCATCAAATGTTGGGCATGTCTCGTTCGTGAGGCAGTGTTTCGTCAGAAAACTACCTTTCTCGTCGACACGCTGCATCCAGCATCGCCAATATCACTGTAATCTCTCCAGTCTTCCTTCCCGAAAGTTGCATAGCATTGTGTAACAGATCAGCATAATTGAGGATTGCAGTTCCAAATAGTTCTCTTCTTCGTTGCTGTACTCATGCTTGGTCGATTCCTGTTCGGCACAGTTACAGTTCAGTAATCGCGTACGATCCCAGCCTTTAATCTGGCGGCTTAGCAGGAAAGGAAACACAAATTTCATGTTTTCCGTTTCTACTCCATTCACAAATTATTCGTGACAAGAAGGTCTACTTTTCACGTCCTTGAGTGCATTACTGATATAAGAATTTCTGATTTTATTGTCTTGATCCTTGCGAGATACGTAGAGGAACAATATCTGTTAGATCCCTCTGTGAAAGGTAGATCATTGTCACTTCGATATCATTTTTCTACGCAGTGCAAGACAACCTTAATAACGCTCCCTCAAGGATGTCTGCTAAATATCTGTTGAAAGTTCTCTTCACAATTCTCGCAGCATATCTAGAATACTCGAGCCGAATAATCTATATTATTAAACGTGTGAAACTACCAAGTCACTGGTTGCCTGTTTAGTGGTTTCCAGGGTAAAAAAAATACAGGGTGATTCTAGCATGATGTTACAAACTTTCAGGGATGGTGGAAAAGGATGGTTCAGAAAAGAATGAGTCGAAACTTATAAGCAAAAATCTTTCTGATACCTCTGTTAGTGTAACAGATGCACCAGTACTATAGGAGCTACGATTATACGGTAAGCAACTTTCAGATGTTGTAACATGGGTCAAAACAAGAAAAAAGTGTGGTAAACATCGGCTCTAAAATCCATATCTTTAGAGCTATGAGCACTTGTTCGTCTTCTCTATCGTCAAACATGTCTCTTCTATTGCAAAATCTTTCATTTATATATTTTCAGAGGTAGCACAGATCCAAATACGAAAACTATGCCCAGTAAGTATGGGCTGTAAAAAGCGTACTTTGGGAGCTATGGACACTTCTTCAGTAGAAGAAATGTGTTTCACAATATCGAAGATAAACAAGTTCTCATAGTTCTTAAGGTGTGGAGTTTACAGACCATCTTTCTAGGCACTTTATTGTTGTTATGCTTCTGATACTCTGAAAGTTGCCTACCCTACAGTCTTAGTAACAAAATTCCTGTTTCATGTACTCTACTGGCCAATAAAACTGCTACACCACGAAGATGACGTGCTACAGACGCGAAACTTAACTGACAGGAAGAAGATGCTGTGATATGTAAATGATTAGCTTTTCAGAGCATTCACACAAGGTTGGCGCCGGTGGCAACACCTACAACGTGCCGGCATGAGGAAAGTTTCCAACCGATTTCTCATACACAAACAGCAGTTGACAGGCGTTGCCTGGTGAAACGTTGTTGTGATGTCTCGTGTAAGGAGGAGAGATGCGTGACATCACGTTCCCGACTTTGATAAAGGTCGGATTGTAGCCTAACGAGATTGCGGTTTATTGCATCGCGACATTGCTAATCGCGGTGGTCGAGATCCAATGACTGTTTGCACAATATGGAATCGGTGGGTTCAGGAGGGTAATATGTAACGCCGTGCTGGATCCCAACGGCCTCGTATCACTAGCAGTCGAGATGACAGGCGTCTTATCCGCATGGCTGTAACGGATCGTGCAGTCACCTCTCGATCCCTGAGTCAACAGATGGGGACGTTTGCAAGACAACAACCATCTGCACGAACAGTTCGACGACGTTTGCAGCAGCATGGACTATGAGTTCGGAGACCATGGCTGCCGTTACCCTTGACGCTGCATCACAGACAGGAGCGCCTCCGATGGTGTACTCAACGACGAACCTGGGTGCACGAATAGCAAAAAGCCATTTTTTTCGGATGAATCCAGGTTCTGTTTACAGCATCATGATGGTCGCATCCGTGTTTGGCGACATCGCGGTGAACGCACATTGGAAGCGTGTCTTCGTCATCGCCATACTAGCGTTATCCCCCGGCGTGTTGGTATGGGGTGCCATTGATTACACGTTTCGGTGACCTCTTGTTCGCATTGACGGCACTTTGAACAGTGGACGTTAAATTTCAGGTGT
Organism: Schistocerca piceifrons; assembly: GCF_021461385.2. Classification (NCBI taxonomy): domain Eukaryota; kingdom Metazoa; phylum Arthropoda; class Insecta; order Orthoptera; family Acrididae; genus Schistocerca; species Schistocerca piceifrons. The sequence goes on from NC_060139.1 coordinate 945,404,921, forward strand.
GTTACGACCCGTGGCTCTACCCTTCATTCGATCCCTGCGAAACCCTACATTTCAGCAGGATAATGCACGACCGCATGTTGCGGGTCCTGTATGGGCCTTTCTGGATACAGAAAATGTTCGACTGCTGCCCTGGTCAGCACATTCTCCGGATCTCTCACCAATTGGAAACGTCTGGTCAACGGTGGCCGAGTAACTGGCTCGTCACAACACGCCAATCACTACTCTTGATGAACTGTGGTATTGTGTAGAAGCTGCATGGGCAGCTGTACCTGTACACGCTATCCAAGCTCTGTTTGACTCAATGCCCAGGCTTATCAAGGCCGTTATTACGGCCAGAGGTGGTTGTTCTGGGCCCTGATTTCTCAGGATCTATGTACCGAAATTGCGTGAAAATGTAATCACATGTCAGTTCTAGTATAATATATTTGTTCAACGAATACCCGTTTATCATCTGCATTTCTTCTTGGTGTAGCAATTTTAGTGTCCAGTAGCGTATTCTACCGTAAGGGACATCAGAACTGTTCTCACTTATATCTGTCGAATACCAAGTGCCAAGCTGTATGTCTGGAGGCAGTGTATTTCATGGTGGACAAATTACCCTGATTAAATTTACCCTGTATTTGACAATGAGAGAACTTTAAGGACTTCCAACAAGCTTTACACATAATTTCCAAGCTTTTCGAAGCTTTTTCGCTGTCACGACCCTCCCCCAACATGATCGCTAAACCACGAAAGGAAAAGAGATGGTCAGTTACTAGATTTTCGGTGTTCATACAACAAATATTCAGCGCCAGGTCTGACATTTTAACTTATTAACCGTTTACTACTAACTCTATTCGCAACACATTTTGCAGACATTATCCACATTTACCACTGCATCTATCTGCCAAACATCATCATTGTACGACACAATTCAATAGATACGATGTCATAAACATTCAGTTGTGTGAAAAGCTAGTTTTTCTTTAATCGGAGCACAAATTGCGGAATTAGAAATGAACTGGGCGTCAATAGAATACCTCAGAAAATACAGAAGTACAGAAAGAAATGGCGTGAACACATTCACATGATGTCGGATGAACGAAGACCTAAATTAATAAACAAGTGTTCACCTCAAGGAAAGGCACAAGAAATGTTGGACATCCTAGGAAGAGATGGAAATACCAGTTGCAGTCTACATGATATTGGAACAAGCTGATTCCTAAACCAAAACTGGATATGATGAAGGGCAACCTTCAGTAGTAAATTAATTTCCGTCCACTCTACATCCGTGGTATATCGTATGGTGAGAAGTACATACCCGAGCAGAATCATTCCCCCGCAACAACCCCCCCCCCCCTCCACACCCCGTACCCCCGCCTCTAGCCGATATTGTCTTCCTGTTCCATTTGTGAAAGGCAGCCTGAAAGAGACACTGTGGTATCTTTCTCTATAATCCACAATTGTAACTTTCGTGGCAGTTACACGAGAGTATACAGGGTGGTTCATTGATAGTGACCGGGCCAAATACCTCACGAAATAAGCATCAAACGAAAAAACTACAAAGAACGAAACTTGTCTAGCTTGAAGAGGGAAACCAGATGGCGCTATGGTCGGCCCGCTAGATGGCTCTGCCATAGGTCAAACGGATATCAACTGTGTTTTTTAAAATAGGAACCCCCATTTTTATTACATATTTGTGTAGTACGTAAAGAAATGTGAATGTTTTAGTTAGACAGCTTTTTTCGCTTTGTTGTAGATGCCGCTATAATACTCACAAACATATGGCTCACAATTTTAGACGAATGTGGTATCACGTAACATTCCGCTAGTGCGGACGGTATTTGCTTCGTGATACATTACCCGTGTTAAAATGGACCGTTTACCAATTGCGGAAAAGGTCGATATCGTGTTGATGTATGGCTATTGTGATCAAAATGGCCAACGGGCGTGTGCTATGTATGTTGCTCTGTATCCTGGATGACATCATTCAAGTGTCCGGATCGTTCGCCGGATAGTTACGTTATATAAGGGAACAGGAAGTGTTCAGCCACATGTGGAACGCCAACCACCACCAGTAACAAATGATGATGCCCAAGTGGGTGCTTTAGCTGCTGTCGCGGCTAATCCACACATCGGTAGCAGACAAATTGCGTGAGAATCGGGAATCTCAAAAACGTCGGTGGTGAGAATGCTACATCAACATCGATTGCACCCGTTCCATATTTCTATGCACCAGGAATTGCACGGCGACGACTCTGAACGTCGTGTACAGTTCTGCCAGTGGGCACAAGAGAAATTATGGGACGATGACAGGTTTTTTGCATGCGTTCTATTTAGCGACGATGCGTCATTCACCAACAGCGGTAACGTAAACCGGCATAATACGCACTATTGGGCAACGGAAAATCCACGCTGGCTGCGACAAGTGGAACATCAGCGACCTTGGCGGGTTAGTGTATGGTGCGGCATTATGGCCCCCATTTTATCGATGGAAATCTAAATGGTGCAATGTATGCTGATTTCCTATGTAATGTTCTACCGATGTTACTACAAGATGTTTCACTGTATGACAGAATGGCGATGTACTTCCAACGTAATGGATGTCCGGCACATAGCTCGCGTGCGGTTGAAGCGGTATTGAATAGCATATTTCATGACAGGTGGATTTATCGTCGAAGCACCATACCATGGCCCGCACGTTCACCGGATCTGACGTCGCCGGATTTCTTTCTGTGGGGAAAGTTGAAGGATATTTGCTATCGTGATCCACCGACAACGCCTGACAACATGCGTCAGCGCATTGTCAATGCATGTGCGAACATTACGGAAGGCGAACTACTCGCTGTTGAGAGGAATGTCGTTACACGTATTGCCAGATGTACTGAGGTTGACGGACATCATTTTGAGCATTTATTGCATTAATGTGGTATTTAGAGGTAATCACGCTGTAACAGCGTGCGTTCTCAGAAATGATAAGTTCACAAAGGTACATGTATCACATTGGAACAACCGAAATAAAATGTTCAAACGTGCCTACGTTCTGTATTTTAATTTAAAAAACCTACCTGTTACCAACTGTTCGTCTAAAATTGTGAGCCATATGTCTGTGACTGTTACAGAGCCATCTATCACAAAGCAAAAAAGTGGTCCAACTTAAACATTCATTTTTCTTTACATACTACACGAATATGTAATAAAAATGGGGGTTCCTATTTTAAAAGAAACGCAGTTGACATCCGTTTGACCTATGGCAGCGCCATCTAGCGGGCCAACCATATAGCGCTATCTGGTTTCCCCCTTCAAGCTAGACAAGTTTCGTTCTTTGCAGTTTTTTCGTTTGACGCTTATTTCGTGAGATATTTGGCCCGGTCCGATCAATGGACCACCCTGTATATCTGCAAAAAGTAATATGTCTGACTCATGTCGGAAAGTAGGGTCTTGAAATTTTGTAAGACTTCGGCGATGCACACTGTCTTTCTTGTATCTCCTCGATGGAGTTTTCTAGGCATCTCTGTGACGCTCTCGTGCTAACTATTTGATAAACTAACTTCCATCCACCCCCAATACTTCTCTCCCTCACCCATTCTCTCACCCCCGCCCCCTAAGCCGCCCTAAACACACATATAACAGTAATAACCCGCGTAGCTATAGAAATAAAAATTGGCTTCTGGCCATTAAAACAGCGACATCGAGAAGGATAGAAAATAACGGAATTTTGCTTATTGTGCTTATACAGCTTAGTCATACCGCTTATATGGTACTTTGTCATTTGTCACACTTTCAACAGATTTGTTGCATCCGCCTGTTTCTCTGTATTTTGTGCTAAGATATTAGTTTCTTTGTGAAACTTGAATTTCTCCCGACTTATATGTTCCAACAGCTGCCGGGAAAGCAGCTTGCTGATGGCTTCGACAACCGCCGATTTTCGGCAGGTGAACACCATTATTTTCGAGGAACAAATTCAACTAGAGAGCATTGTGAAAGAAAATTTATACCGTCTATAGAGTGGCGCTACGCCCACCATTAACCGTAGTATGGCATTTCCAGACAGAAAACACAGACACCGTAAACAACTAACCCCAAAACACAACCAAACATGGCCAGTGTCCGAAGCGAGTGAATATTAATTGCCAGCGCGTGAGCGAGTAGCATTAACCTATTATTTGACCAGGGAGAGAGTAGCATTTGATGCAGAATTTAACCAAAAACCTCCATCTTTATTTATAAGGTCACTTGCTAATTTAATCTCAACGGCCTCCTCAGTGACAAAACCTCAATAGTTGGAAATGCACGCCAGAATCTTCGTGTTGTTGTATTCCATATGATGACCGATACTAACGCAATATTCTGTCCGCCCCCGGTAGCTGAGCTGCATGCACAACGACCATATGGTAAATAAAATTAGTAGGAAGGTAAGCATTGCCCGTAGATCAAAATAATAATAATAAAAAGTGGTCAGCGTGACAGAATGTCAATCCTAAGGCCCAGGGTTCGATTCCCGGCTGGGCCGGAGATTTTCTCCGCTCAGGGACTGGGTGTTGTGTTGTACTAATCATCATCATTTCATCTCCATCGACGCGCAAGTCGCCGAAGTGGCGTCAAACCGAAAGACTTGCACTCGGCGAACGGCCTACCTGACGGGAGGCCCTCGTCACACGACATTACATTTAACGCAATATTCTGAAGTCGCATATTTCCTCGTCTGTTGTAAGCGTATGTGACGCTTATGCGCAGTACATCGGTCCTCAAAGTTCCTGATGTCTGACCAACGTATGACATACCACAACTGTATGGTATACGGTAGACACCTGCAAACAAAGATCATCCTTTACAGGCTCTAAGAGGACCACACAACTTACACCGCGTTTGCGCATTATACGACCTTTCCTACTGGAAATACCACCTGCATCAGGCGAAAAGGCAGTCGACTTTATTGCCACCTCCTTATTTTGAGTGGGTACCGACTGCGCGCGAAAAGGTTTACTGCTTTGCCCAACTCCGAGAGAGTAGGTTCAGCATAACCTCCTCAGCAAACAGGTCGACAGAGCACAGTCAGATATGTTATAAACAGGTCGACTGCACGCGGATGCTGTATTTACTGCTTGGTAATGTTTGCATTAAACTGTTGATAGCACGATTATCATTAGTCACCTCCTTCGAGTGTCCCAGTTCCTAGTCCTCCTATGTGACTAGTAAGTTAGAAATGAACTGTAACGTTCCCGTGGAACGCATGAAAAGTGAAAGAAGCCATTAGTCGATTGTTGTTGGAAGAAATAAACTTCGTAAAGATAGAGAAACACAACGTGGAGTAGCGTGGAGCTGCACAGTAAAAATATGTAAATCATGTATATACGTACTTAAGACTCTTCCAACCACATTCTGTTTACCAATGGAGTCAGTCATAACTAGACCTCGGATCTTAGGTAAAAACCTATTTTGTTCCTCATTAAATAAAGGCAATTAAAGTTTTACAGACCCGAATTACTCCAATGTATGATCTAAAACGCTAGTTTTATGGCACCTAAAAATGCCAATTTCAGGTTAGTACCTGACTGTACCTAAATTTTAAATATCCAATTAAATAAAATTTTTTATGACTTTCATTCTCTCGTGGTCTTCCCAGCTAAGAAATATGCAAATATTTTATCGAAAATTGTAATTTTATAATACCTAAAACACCTAATTTCATGTTAGAACCTGACTGTACTTCATTTTTAAAGATCCTAAAAATAGGTACCTAATTTCATATTAGACCCTGACTGTATCTAATTTTTAAAAATGCAGTCAAATAAAATTTGTTTGCTTAAAATTACTCTTTAGGTCTCTCCGGCTACTTAGAAAACAGCAATTGAATGATAACTGGTTTGTTTGCATGCGGGAACGCACTACCAGCTTGCAAAGTGCCTTGTTGATAACTCTATGCAAACTCCGCTGCTCTCGGTCGTTAAGTGAAGGCTGGGTTGTCCGTGATGAGAGGTAATGCCTGAAATCGGGTAATCGGGTTTATGATAGAGATAGATCTCACCGATGTAACAATAAAAGTGAAAAACATCTGCAGCCTATACACGATCTGATTTTAAAATACATAAATAGAGCTACGACGTGTTTAATTATTTTTTTTTCAAAAGCGTTTGTTATTATTATCATAAGGAATGGAGAGACCTTCCGTGCCTTTTAGAATACGCCGGCCGCGATGACCGAGCGGTTCTAGGCGCTTCAGTCCAGAACCGCGCGACTGCTACGGTCGCAGGTTCGAATCCTGCCTCGGGCATGGATGTGTGTGATGTCCATAGGTTAGTTAGGTTTAAGTAATTCTAGGGGACTGCTGACCTCAGATGTTAAGTCCCATAGTGCTCAGAGGCATTTAAACCATTTTTGAATACCTTGACGAGTGCCCCATTATGTGCATAAGTATTTTATCAACATCTACATCTACATGGATACTCTGCAAATCACATTTAAGTGCCTGGCAGAGGGTTCATCGAACCACCTTCACAATTCTCTATTATTCCAATCCCGTATAGCGCGAGGAAAGAATGAACGCATATATCTTTCCGTACGAGCTCCGATTTCCCTTATTTTATCGTGGTGATCGTTCCTTCCTATGTAGGTCAGTGTCAACAAAATATTTTCGCGTGCGGAGGAGAAAGTTGGTGATTGGAATTTCATGAGAAGATTCCATCGCAACGAAAAACGCCTTTCTTTTAATGATTTCCAGCGCAAAACCTGTATCATTTCTGTGACACTGTCTCCCATATTTCGCGATAATACAAAACGTGCTGCCCTTCTTTGAACTTTTTCGATGTACTCCGTCAGTCGTACCTGGTAAGGATCCCACACCGCGCAGCAGTATTCTAAAAGAGGACGGACAAGCGTAGTGTAGACAGTCTCCTTAGTAGGTCTGTAACATTTTCTAAGTGTCCTGCCAATAAAACGCAGTCTTTGGATAGCCTTCCCCACAACATTTTCTATGTGTCCCTTCCAATTTCAGTTGTTCGTAATTGTAATACCTATGTATTTAGTTGAATTTGCGGATTTTAGATTAGACTGATTTATCATGTAACCGAAGTTTAACGAGTTCCTTTTAGCAGTCATGTGGATGACCTCACACTTTTCGTTATTTAGGGTCAACTGCCACTTTTCGCACCATTCAGATATCTTTTCTAAATCGTTTTGCAGTTTGTTTTGATCTTCTGATGACTTTATTAGTCGATAAACGACAGCGTCATCTGCAAACAACCGAAGGCGGCTGCTCAGATTGTCTCCAAAATCGTTAATATAGATAAGGAACAGCACAGGGCTTATAACACTACCTTTGGAGAACGCCAGAAATCACTTCCGTTCTGTTCGATGACTTTCTGCCAATTACTACGAACTGCGACCTCTCTGACAGGAAACCACAGATCCAGTCACATAACTGAGACGATATTCCATAAGCACGCAATTTCACTACAAGCAGCTTGTGTGGTGCAGTGTCAAAAGCCATCCGGAAATCTAAAAATACGGAATCGATCTGAACTCCCTTGTCAATAGAACTCAACACTTAATGCGAGTAAAGAGCTAGTTGCGTTTCAAAAGAACGATGTTTTCTAAATCCGTGTTGACTGTGTGTCAACAGACCTTTCTGTCCAAGGTAATTCATAATGTTCGAACACAATATATGTTCTAAAATACTGCTGCATACCGGCGATAACGATATGGACCTGTAATTTAGTGGATTACTCCTACTGCCTTTCTTGAATATTGGTGTGACCTGTGTAACTTTCCAGTCTTTGGGTACGGATCTTTCGTCGAGCGAAAAGTTGTATATGATTGTTAAGTATGGAGCTAATGCATCGGCATACTCCGAAAGGAACCTAATTGGTATAGAGTTTGGACCAGAAGACTTACTTTTATTAAGTGATTTAAGTTGCTTCGCTACACCGAGGATATTTACTTTTGCATTACTCATGTTGGCAGCTGTTCTCGATTCGAATTCTGGAATATTTACTCCGTCTTCTTTTGTGAAGGCATTTCGGAAGTCTGTGTGTAGTAACTCTGCTTTGACAATACTTTCGATAATATCTCCATTGCTATCGTGCAGAGAAGGCATTGATTGTTTCTTGCCGCTAACATACTTCACATACGACAAGAATCTCTTTGGATTTTCTGCCTGGTTTCGAGACAAAGTTTCGTTGTGGAAACTGTTATAGGCACTCGCATTGAAGTCCGCGCTAAATTTCGAGCTTCTGTAAAAGATCGCCAATCTTGTGGATTTTGCGTCTGTTTAAATTTGGCATGTTTGTTTCGTTGTTTCTGCAACAGTGTTCTAACACGTTTTGTATACCAAGGAGGATCAGCTCCGTCGTTTATTAATTTATTTGGTATAAATCTCTCAATTGCTGCCGATACTATTTATTTGAATTCAAGCCACATCTGGTCTACACTTATATTATTAATTTGGAATGAGTGGAGATTGTTTCTCAGGAAGGCGTGAAGTGAATTGTTATCTGCTTTTTTGAATAGCTATATTTTTCGCTTATTTTTCGAGGGCATTTGTGACCATACTAATGACTGGTCTAGTTCAGCAGCCATAGAGATTACTAAGGTCTGAAAATAGGTAGGAAAAAGCTGTAATGACTGCTTACGTTCTCCTCTGCGCGCAGTTCACATGATTCAAAAATTGACTACCACGCGCTGTTGACGTATTTCGAAATGTGACCGCGCGCGCGATTGACCACTTCAAGAGCAGGTAAAACTTTTGGTCTGCGCGCAGCTGGGATTACCCAGTTATTTTTATCACTCACCCAATTCACAGTTGGTCAACAGCGCAACGTATGTCTGAGCTGTCTTTCACTATAACCATTCTCGCGGAGGGTGACTTCGAGGTGGGCTAGTTCAGCTGACAAACTATCTGAGTTTCTGTTCACTCTCATCTGTTCGCAAGGAAATACTGCACGAACAAGAAGCACGAAGTACCTGCTAGAAACAACATTGTGCGCATACTAACAGATAGTGATAGGTGTCATGTATAATTTTTGGTATCTCAGTCTTTTCTGAGCGAGCTGCGATGTTGTAAGGCTGTATCACAGAAGTTAGGTGATTATCCCTGATGTGCGCGAGGGCGCAGTAGAGCAGATAATGTTAAGCAGTGTCAGAGTGTGGAAGCAATGGCAATGTAATGTTTCAAATGTAAAGTCTCAATTTATCAGCGTATTTAATGCAAGTGATTACATCAGGATTTGTGAGGCAGGAAGTCTAATGGAACGTCTAATGTAAATATTATAATGATGTTACTTTTTTTCACTATTGTTGCACCGTCAGACTAACTTGGTTATTGTACTGAGAGTTGCTAGATTTGAAAGATAGGAAAGTGTATTGTTTGGATGTTAAGATGTTTTAAATTTAAAATCAGCCATGAACACTTTTTCACGGTATACAGAAAAACTTAGTGTTGTCATTTATGCGCATAATTCATTTTTTACTAACCCTTCTCTTACAACTTTTAACTGATCATGAAACCAAGTGTGTTCGGAAAATACTTTAATTTGCAACTAACACAGAACTCATTCCACCGCTCAAGTGCCTGTTTGTAGATACAGTAATTTCCAGCTTTAGCATAGCGGCGTGCAAGACTGAGCAGTACTGCAACGCGTTATCCAGATTTGCGCAGAATAGAGGTAAGGAGAAAATATTACGATTTTTTTTATTTATTCAATCAGGGTCAACTTATGCCATTCAGAGACAGTTTTTGTGATCAATTTTGCAAAACTAATTATTTTAGTTTTCATGTCGAAGTTCATTATTTAGGCAGTTTATACTGTTCCAAATTCTTTAGTCACATTGATAACTTTTACAATATGAATACTTTCCTTTCCATTACAACAATTAATTATTTTTACAATGCAGCTTTGCTTTCACAATACGACAGTTCATTTATTATTACAGCACAGAGCTTACAATCAGAAACAGTACATTCACACGTATTTTTATTGTTTAAAGAGAACTTTCAATAGTACTTTTTGCAGCACGACCCAAGACAGTACCACAGTAACCTTTTGCAACTCAATTGCGAAATAGGTTCTGAGGTTCTGCGTGATAACTCCAGCCAGCCCAAACAAGTGGGAATACCACTCAGTGAATAGTGCTGCATCATCGAAGGCTGTTTGAGACCAACACCGACGGAAGAGCTGTACTGCCTAGCTGTTATCGCTCCCCCTAGCATCAGACGCGAATTGACAGTCAAGAAGGAAGAAACGAAATCGTTCATATCCACGGCCCACCCCCTTTTGTGGATACCAACCATCCAGACACCGATTTATATCGAGGACGAGTTCCATGCACACAACAAAAATATGCGCCGGCCGAAGTGGCCGTGCGGTTAAAGGCGCTGCAGTCTGGAACCGCAAGACCGCTACGGTCGCAGGTTCGAATCCTGCCTCGGGCATGGATGTTTGTGAAGTCCTTGGGTTAGTTAGGTTTAACTAGTTCTAACTTCTAGGGGACTAATGACCTCAGCAGTTGAGTCCCATAGTGCTCAGAGCCATTTGAACCATTTGAACAAAAATATCGCGAACACATCACAACAAACCAGATAAGAGAGAGTGGTCTGCACCAAGGATAGAACTTCCCCAGGGCAGCAGAGGAGTGGAACGCATAGGGATCATTGAACAGACTACGTTCCGGAGTTGCAAGAACTAAAATTAAAACGATAGTAACAGCTGGGGATTACCAGACGAACCTATTCTGTGCTTTCGACTGATGGTCACATTAATGTGACTGGAAACTGTAGTTATGTTATGCGCCGCCATGTTACAGGCTGCAGTCCGGAGACTTCCAGGGGCTGAGGGTTAGAACTTGTGTCAGCGAAGCGAGAAAGTCGACCGAGTAACAGGAATGAATGTACGAGGGTTGGAACTTAAATAGTGGCAACTATTTATTCACAACCGATACAAAAGAGTTACATACCTGCAACTGTTACTGTCCTTAAAAGTAGTCACCAGCTTTGTGTAGAACCCGTTGAAAGCGACGTGGAAGGCGTAGTACACCCTTAGCAGAGCCTGTTCTCTTGATGGTGCGAATGGAGCGGTCTACTGCTTGTCGAATCTCTGGAACAGTTCTGAAGCGAATGCCACGAAGTGGTTCCTTCATCTTCGGAATCAAACCAAAGTTACAAGGATTTAAGTGCGGGGAGTATGGTGGATGGTACAGTACTTCCCAGTCCCATCGACCGAACAGAGTAGCCACAGCTTGCACTGTATGAGCCCGCGCATTAGCCGTGCAAAATGATGGGTGGCTTGCGCAGAAAGTGTCTCCGCTTCTTTCGCAAAGCTGGTCGCAGGTGATGCACAAAAAACGAACAACGTGCATTGAAGGTCTGCCGTGGAGGAACGTCAATGCGTTAAGATAACACCATCACAGTCGTACACGAGAATCACCATAACTTTAGACCGCTCCACTCGCACCGTCAACACAACAGGCTCTGCTAACGGTATACTACGCCTTCCACATCACTGGCAACGGGTTCTACACGACACTGGTGACTTCTTTGAAGGGCAGTACCAGGTGCACACATGTAACACTTTCGGATTGGTTGCGAATAAATAGTTGCCACTATTTAAGTTCCAACCCTCGTACATTGAAGTACCAAAGAAACCGTATGCGTTTTGAATTACAGAGATTTGTAAACAGGCAGAATACGGCGCTGCGGTCGGCAAAGCCTATATAAGACAAAAAGTGTCTGGCGCAGTTGTTAGATCGGTTACTGCTGCTATAATAGCAGGTTATTAAGACTTAAGTGACTTCGAACGTGGTGTTATAGTCGGCGCACGAGCGATGGGACACGGCATCTCCGAGGTAGCGAAGATGTGAGGATTTTCCCGTATGACCATTTCACGAGTGTACCGAGAACATCAGGAATCCGGTGAAAGATCCTACAAGAACGGGAACAACGACGACTGGAGAGAATCGTTCAACGTGACAGAAGTGCAACCCTTTCGCAAATTGCTCCAGATTTCAGTGCTGGGCCATCAACAAGTATCAGCGTGCGAACCATTCAACGAAAGATCATCGATATGGGCTTTCGGAACCGAAGGCCTACTCGTGTACCCTTGATGACTGCACGACACAAAGCTTTACTCCTCACCTGGGCCCGTCAACACAGACAGACACTGGACTGTTGGTGACTGGAAATGTTTTGCCTGTTCGGACGAATCTCGTTTCGTTTCAAGTTGTATCGAGTGGATGGACGTGTACGGGTATCGAGACAACCGCATGAATCCATGTACCCTGCATGTCAGCAGAGGACTGTTCTGGCTGGTGGAGGCACTGTAACGGTGCGGGGCGTGTGCAAAAAAATGGTTCAAATGGCTCTGAGCACAATGGGACTTAACATCTGTGGTCATCAGTCCCCTAGAACTACTTAAACCTAACTAACCTAAGGACACCACACACATCCATGCCCGAGGCAGGATTCGAACCTGCGACCGTAGCGGTCACCCGGTTCCAGACTGAAGCGCCTAGAACCGCACGGCCACACCGGCCGGCGGGCGTGTGCAGTTGGAGTGATATGGGACCCCTGATACGTCTAGATACGACTCTGACAGGTGACACGTACGTAAGCATCCTGTATGATCACCCGTATACACTCATGTCAGTTGTACATTCTGAAGCCGCGCGGAATTAGCCGAGCGGTGTTGGCGCTGCAGTCATGGACTGTGCGGCTGGTCCCGCAGGAGGTTCGAGTTTGTCCTTAGGATAATTTAGGTTAAGCAGTGTGTAAGCTTAGGGACTGATAACCTTAGCAGTTAAGTCCCATAAGATTTCACACACATTTGAACATTTTTTTTGCATTCTGACGGACTTGGGCAATTCCAGCAGGACTATGCGACATCCCACACGTCCAGAATTGTTACAGAGTGGCTCCAGGAATGCTCTTCTAAGTTTAAACACCTCCTCTGGCCGCCAAACTCCCCAGACGTCAACAGTATTGAGCATATTTGGGATGCCTTGCAACGTGCTGTTCAGAAGACATGTCCACCCCCTCGTACTCTTACTGATTTATGGGCAGTCCTGCATCTACATGATTACTCTGCAATTCACATTTAAGTGCTTGGCAGAGGGTTCATCGAAGCACAATCATAGTATCTCTCTACCATTTCACTCCCGAACAGCGCGGGGGAAAAACTAACACCTAAACCTTTCTGTTCGAGCTCTGATTTCTCTTATTTTATTTTGGTGATCATTCCTACCTATGTAGGTTGGGCTCATCAAAATGTTGTCGCATTCGGAAGAGAAAGTTGGTGACTGAAATTTCGTAAATAGATCTCGCCGCGACGAAAAACGTCTTTGCTTTAATGACTTCCATCCCAACTCGCGTATCATATCTGCCACACTATCTCCCCTATTACGTGATAATACAAAACGAGCTGCCCTTTTTTGCACCCTTTCGATGTCCTCCGTCAATGCCACCTGGTAAGGATCCCACACCGCGCAGCAATGTCCTAACAGAGGACGAACGAGTGTAGTGTAAGCTGTCTCTTTAGTGGACTTGTTGCATATTCTAAGCGTCCTGCCAATGAAACGCAACCTTTGGCTCGCCTTCCCCACAATATTATCTATGTGGTCTTTCCAACTGAAGATGTTAGTAATTTTAACACCCAGGTAGTTAGTTGAATTGACAGCCTTGAGAATTGTACTATTTATCGAGTAATCGAATTCCAACGGATTTCTCTTGGAACTCATGTGGATCACCTCACACTTTTTGTTATTTAGCGTGAACTGCCACCTGCCACACCAAACAGCAATCTTTTCTAAAACGCTTTGCAACTGATACTGGTCTTCGGATGACCTTACTAGACGGTAAATTACAGCATCATCTGCGAACAACCTAAGAGAACTGCTCAGATTGTCACCCAGGTCATTTATATAGATCAGGGACAGCAGAGGTCACAGGACGCTTCCCAGGGGAACACCCGATATCACTTCAGTTTTACCCGATGATTTGCCGTCTATTACTACGAACTGCGACCTTCCTGGCAGGAAATCACGAATCCAGTCGCACAATTGAGACGATACCCCGTAGGCCCTCAGCTTGATTAGAAGTCGCCTGTGAGGAACGGTGTCAAAAGCCTTCCGGAAATCTAGAAATACGGAATCAACTTGAGATCCCCTGTCGATCATTCATGGTGTCAGTTCCGTCCAGCACTACTTGAGACGTTATTCGAGTCCGTGTCTCGTCGTGATGCGGCACTTCTGCGTTCTCGCGGGGACCCTAGACGATATGAGGCAGGTGTACCAGGTTCTTTGACCCTTCAGTGTAACACGCCAATAGATATTGAGAACAGAATAAAAACTGGGAGTCATAGTTTTTCTGCACTCCCCCGTAGTCTGAAGACTCGAAAAAATTGGTTTAGACTTTGTTTTATACAGTTTGTTTAAGCTCTGTGCTTCATAGTACATGCTTTCAGAGTTTCTCCAGGAGAAACTTACAACTGAGTCATTTCGATATTCATACAGGTTCTCCGTGCTTCCCCACGGTACTTCCGAGTGTGTGAAGCGTCATGATTAGTCTAGTTCCGGATGCTACGAGCATGATTCTTAGCTATGCTATGAGCACAGCACATCACCGATGAGACACATCAGCAGTGCGTCTGTTTCAGGTGACTGGTGACGCATTTCGCGGAAGATAAGTGCTGACCAGACGCGGGACGATCACTCGGGAAGATACGGCGATGAGATCGTCTGCTCACGCGAAGGCCGCAGCTTTCCGGGAACGCATCATCTGTGTGATGGCGACCTACACCACGTGGCTCTCGCGATGAGCACGACGTGTCTGGCAAGCCGCCAGCCCAGTAGCCGTCCGGCCTCGCGCGGAGTCCAGCGGTAGGTTGTGTCGCGCAACAGCCATCGCAAACACCGATACTGCAGGCCAGTAACTCTACATGCACGCCCAATACGTTTCCGCGAGAAAGTCAAATACCTCGGTGTCTGGCTGGACCGGAAATTACTCTGGGGGGGACCACATACAACACATGACCAACCGAGCTAGCGCGAGGCTCAAACAGCGCTACCCTATGCTCAACAGGCGTAGCACACTGAACAGAAGGGCGTCGAGGTCCATGTACATGACACTTACCCGACCCCTGATGACATACGCAGCTCCTGTCTGGGGATACGCTGCGCCTACACGCCTGCGCCGTCTGCAGCTCATACGAAACAAAGTACTCAAAATCATAAGCAATGCTCCACGATACACACGCATCGCGGACCTTCACCGGGAGTACCGACTTGAGACTCTCACGGAGGTAATCCACAAACTCACCACAAGACTATACCGAAATTCCAGACATTCGCAGAACCCGTTTATTCTGAATCTGCGGAACTACGACCACAACCATAGATGGAAACATAAAAGACCAAAAGACATATTTGTAAGGACCTAACATCTATGGCCAAACATACGCAAACATAACGGTACAGGCGAGCCCCTGGTAATCAGACGCCATTACAGGATATCCAGCTGGAATACACTGCCGAATAACTGGCACCACGCAGGGAAGCCGTACCGTACACTGCATGCAGACAAGCTCCACACATCCCCCACACAGTGAGATGATCTATGACCGATCTCCCACTACTGTATAACGATATTGATTGTTCCAGGAATGTAGCGGCTGCAGCAACTGGGATACATCGCCATCGCTTGCCACGGTAATGATGCATGATACCCATACTAACGAATCCAACCTTGCATGAACTATCGCAGCTAGTAAGCCACTACTGCTCTTACTACCCATCCCACTGTCGCAGAGGTTTTTTTCCCACGGCACGAGCCATGGCACTTTTTTCCCTCTGCTCTTCAAATCGCTACCCTCACTCGCGTTTCGTCCACTATCACCTGATGGACCGTGTTAATGCGTAGTCTTACCCAGACGCACGGATAACATCACAGCCCAGCATCCTGTGATCCACTTACTAGATAACTAACGTGTTTACGGAGGTGACAGTAGAACTTTTGATTTGGTCACCACGCTGGTGCGGGCGTGGAGGGGCCCCATCTCTATCTATTAGCAAACCCCTCTTCGCGTTGTGCCGTCGTAATCACCACGTTTAATCCTATATTACTAAACCCTCGTAAAATTTAGGACTGCACTAGCGTATAAAACAGGACATTTTGTACTTAATTTGGCATGTAACATACCGCTGGAGATTTCGTAATTGTAATTAACTGATACGTAATCTACACATTACGACTTCCTCTGAATAAATTTGGAGTAGTACAGTTTACGATGTTTTAGTGGCAACGTTACATTCATCTCCCCAACCCCTCCACCCCTTTCAGTGTTCTAACGTTGTAACCTCTCCGTGAAAATTAAAGGGATTTATATTTAAATGTTAATGGGAATAGAGCCAAGTGTAACCTTCCCACAGAATTTTGAAAGGACAATAATTAAATGTTAATGGGAATAGAGCCAAGTGTAACCTTCCCACAAAATTGAAAGAAAATAATTAATTAAATGTTAATGGTCATCGTGCTAAACTAACCTCCCACCAGAAATAAAAGAAAAGTCTATGATAATGAAAACGAGCCAAATGTTTGCTCCCCACAAAAATTATAGAATAATAATGACCCAAATGTAAACTCGACACAAAAATTGAGAAATGAAATTTAATCATTAAACCCACAATAATAGGGCAGCATCGCTGACCTTAGGCCCTGTGCAATAATTAATCTGATAAATTGAAGGGCAGCATCGCTGACCTTAGGCCCTGTGCAATAATTAATCTGATAAATTGATTCTGGGAGGAAAAGCATAGGAAATATTGTTTCAATTGGAATGATTCTTTTCTTAAAAAGATTGCTTTGAAAACAAAATTATTATTGGGGCATTTCTTGAACAAATTAATTACAATTAACAGATGTTATTGGCTGAGCGCAATGCTGCTTCATTACCTTATTTAACAATATACCTCGTCCCGAACCTTCACCAGAGACCCATTTCGACGCCCGCCGACTCCTCACACACAACTCCGACTCGCAACTGAGTTCAACACGCAACAGCGTCCAACTCGGAACTGAACTCTCGCGCAGTCAAGCGCAGACTAGCAACGATAAACAACTCTCTGGTCTGAGATTCTGTCATGCCTCGCCATCGCTGGTACTGAGTACGTACGCGTTTCAAGGTTAAAAGTTATGCAGCTGGCGAAACATGAAAAACAAATTTCGGAAACTATTTTTCGTTGCCGAGTCAGAGCTGTTCCTATTTCGCTAGCCCGATCACATACTGATATTCCACGCGTCAGTTGTTTAACACGAATGGTATCTGTAAACCAAATTTTCGAGTTTCGTCAGCACGATGAAGTGATGTTACCAGCACTTTCGTAATATTTTTTTAATGAAGAGACAGCACGATCTTTTTTTCTTTATTGGTTAGTTCAATCCCACCGCGGCTCCTCCGCCCCGCCACCCAGCAAATGGTTCAAATGGCTCTGAGCACAATGGGACTTACTTCTGAGGTCATCAGTCCCCTAGAACTTAGAACTACTTAAACCTAACTAACCTAAGGACATCACACACATCCATGCCCGATGCAGGATTCGAACCTGCGACCGTAGCGGTCCCGCGGTTCCAGACTGTAGGGCCTAGAACCGCTCGGCCACTTCTGCCGGCCACCCAGCAAACAAGAAAGCTGGAGGTGGGGGTGGGGAGGGGGTAACGCGAAGCTGTCAGGAATCATTTTACTGCTCTTCAGCCGAATTACATTAAAATACATAGATACAGATTTTTGCCGTTAAAATATTAAAGTAGTATGATTAAGATATAATATATACATTGAGGAGCCAAAGAAATTTGTACACAAGCCTAGTATCGTGTAGGGCCCCCGCGGAGGCGCACAAGTACTGCAACACGACGTAGCATGGACTCGACTAATGTATGAACTAGTGCTGGAGGAAACTGACACCATGAGTCCTACAAGGCTGTCCATAAACCCGTAAGAGTACGCGAAGATCTTTTCTGAACAGCGTATTGCAAGGCATCCCTGATATGCTCAGTGTTCATGTCTGGGTATTTGGTGACCAGCGAAAGTGTTTAAACTCAGAAGAGCATTCCTGGAGCCACTCTGTAGCAATTATGGACGTGTGGGATGTCGTATTGTCCTATTGGAATTGCCCAAGTCCGTCAGAATGCACAATGGACATGAATGGATGGCGGTGATCAGAGAGGGTGCTTACGTACGTGTCACGTGTCAGTCGTATCTAGACGTATGAGGGATCCCGTATCACTCCAACTGCACACGCCCCACACCATTACAGAGCCTCCACCAGCTTGAACAGTGCCTTGCTGACAAGCAGCGTCTATGGATTCACGAGGGTGCCTCCATACCCGTACACTTTCTTCCGCTCGATACAATTTGAAACGAGACTCGTTCGACCAGGCAAGATGTTTCCAGCCATCAACAGTCCAATGTCGGTGTTGACGCGCCCAGGAGAGGCCTAAAGCTTTGCGTCATGTAGTCATCAAGGGTACACGAGTGGATCTTCGGCTCCTAAATCCCAATTTATGATGTTTTGTTGAATGGTTCGCACGATGACACTTGTTGATGGCCCAGAATTGAAAACTGCAGCAATTTGTGGAAGGGTTGCCGTTCTGCCCCGGTGAACGATTCTCTTCAGTCGTCGTTGGTCCCGTTCTTACAAGATCTTTTTCCAGCCGCAGCGATGTCGGAGATTTGGTGTTTTACCGGATTCCTGATATTCACGGTTCACTTATGAAATGGTCGTACGGGAAAACCACACTTCATCGCTACCTCGAAGATGCTGTGTCCCATTGCTCGTGCGCCGACTATAACATTACGTTCGAAGTCACTTAATTCTTGATAACCTGCCATTTTAGCAGCAGTAACCGATCTAACAACTGCGCCAGACACTTGTTGTCTTAAATTGGCGTTGCCGACCGCAGCGCCGTATTCTGCCTGTTACTTATCTCTGTATTTGAATATGCATGCCTGTACAAGTTTCTTTTTCACTTCAGTGTATATTTCTTGCGTAGGCGGTATTGAACAGCTAACAGGAAGGTTAACAACTGCATTTTAAAATACATAGCTGCATCCTTATCTTTTATGTCAAAGACTGTCGATTTCGGTCCAACATCAGACCATCCTCGTGTCTCAGATCAACTCAGCTACGCATTCTCATAGTCATAATACCAATTGTATCTTACAGACTGTTCCAATATTATTATCAATTGGTTATGCGTAACCTGTATGTACTGTCAACGTCAGAGACGGTTGTATGCGCCCCATATCATGTTTTCAACAGCAAAACATGACAACAGAGCACACACAATCGCCTCTGATGCGACAGGACATAAAGGATTTACGGTACTAGTTTAGATCGAATTGATCGTCACTTGCCAACATAAAGTTTCCACCCAAAGTCGTAGTAAAGAAAGAAAACTCTTTTTTATTATGTATTTCATACTCAGATTGCTCAAATGGCATCACCGAGCGAGGTGGCGTAGTGGTTAGCACACTGGACTCGCATTCGGGAGGGCGACGGTTCAATCCCGCGTCCGGCCATCCTGATTTAGGTTTTCCGTGATTTCCCTAGACCACTCCAGGCAAATGCCGGGATGGTTCCTTTGAAAAGGCACGGCCGACTTCCTTTCTCATCCTTTCCTAATCCGAGCTTGTGCTCCGTCTCTAATGACCTCGTTGTCGACGGGACGTTAAACACCAATATCCTCCTCCTCCTCATCAAATGGCGTCTTTCCTGGTTTCGACTTCTTACCAAGTCATCGTCAGATCATCTGTTTAAAAAGATAAAATACTAGGAAACCAAATTACAAATCAAAGCAAGTACTATAGGGTTACCTCGAGCTCCTGTGACAATATTTCGGGGCCGGCCGAAGTGGCCGAGCGGTTCTAGGCGCTACAGTCTGGGGCCGCGGGACCGCTACGGTCGCAGGTTCAAATCCTGCCTCGGGCATGGATGTGTTTGATGTACTTAGGTTAGTTAGGTTTAAGTAGTTCTAAGTTCTAGGGGACTGATGACCTCGGCAGTTAAGTCCCATAGTGCTCAGAGCCATTTGAACCATTTGAACAATATTTCGGAGGTAGTTCAGGGATTTATTCTGAGTTTCTCGGTATAAGGGTCTCTTTCTAAATAACCTAGTTATGTTTGTTCTTTTACCTAAGTTTCTGTAAAATGAACCTTCCCAACTGTGTAAAATATTGTAATAAACATGCGATCACAATCACGTATAACAGAAAAAATGGAGCAATGTTACAACCCTGAGACGCAAAAGTACTGTGATGTGGCTGTCCATCGCTGTGGGAGCATCTCACAAGGAATCCCTTGAGTGCGAGGTCGCAATTTCATTCTCTGGTAAGGCTCATTTGAAAGTGTTGTGTTAACCATTATGACTGAAAAAATATTATGTGCTAATGACTCACCACGTGCATCAGGAGGGGGACAGAAAGTGAGTATCCGGGAGGTGTAAAGATCAACCTTCTATGGGATGTATATATTACTCTACATATAGTGGACATCGTCGACATGCAAGAAATGTTCAAAACAAACCATCACTTGCACCAAGAACACCGAATGCAAAATAGCGTGCCACAGCGATCACAAAGATTTGCACCATCATGATCAAAGGCGAAGTTTTTGGAAGTTGGCGCTTTGTTTGAAATTTTGTTATCTTAAGTCTTCCAATTCTGTAGCGTGGTTTGAAGCTATGCAACCATCCACTGCTTTCTTTGAAATCACTGCAATCTATGTCAGGCGCCATCTGGTGTGCGTAACGTCGCCCCCGAAGGGGGGCGGGCTGGCAGCTGCTTATTACGCTGCTCTGCAGACTACAGACTTTTTAAAACGTAAGAAGAAGATAAGAAACAATAAAAGCAGGCGGTGACTTAAATTGTAAAACGGCGGAAAATTGTGGAAAGTTAAAACATAAAGCAAAGGGTTGGCAAAGCTAATAAAATACACAGGAAGCAGACAGGTAACATAGTAGACAGACAGTTAAAAAACATGGCGACAGTCTGGTTTCTGTTCGCAAGAGATATAAAAATCACACCCAGCGACAGTATGATATCTGTTCGCAACACTCCGGAAAAGACACACAACACTGAACACTCACTGTAAACACTGCACTAAAATGTCGGCACAAAGATGACACACCATAGCCCCATAGCCAAGGGCAGATGGGGGGGAAAACAACGAAGGAGGAGAGGAAAAACGAAAGTGGGGACCAAAGGAGTGAGAGACTCATAAGGGAGGGGGGGGGCAGGGCAGACGCGAGAGGGAATGGGAAAAGGCAGAGGAGGGAAATGCAAAAGGACTCGGGGGAGAGAGGGGTGGCAGAGAGATGGTAGGTGGGGAAAAAAGAGGATGGAAGGGGGGGAGAGGGAGCCCAGGAAAAGGACGGAGGAAAGGAGGGGGGGTGAGGATCAGAGTTGATAGGAGGGATAAATGGAAGGAGAGAGGGCATCATCTGGCAAACTGTGAACTGTATCGAGCATCATTTATACGCGCAAAAGCCAGTTTTTGTAACAAGTGCGTTTGTCTTCCCTTAAATATCCGTAGTTTTTCTTATGCACTACACGATCATACTGCCGTGAATTTATTCTAAATCTGTTCGTAATTGTTTGTTTACTATGCTGTGGATGATCTTCCATGTGCGTAATTGTGTTTAATACCCGCTCCTTGGACAACTATTGTCTTTCACTACGTTTCACTGGAGACGAGATTTGTGGCGCCTTGTCCAACAGGAATGGTGAACTACATGCCTCGACACCTGTTTCAGTATCACTTTCACTTGTTAAGTAAGAGTCGTATACATTGCACTCCTCACGTACATTGTCCACACAGTGGAGCGTATACGACACAACACATTCCACTGACTCATCTTGCAAAAACGCTAATATTTCATCTGCCACTTCTTCCTTCCTTTACGAAATTCCTTGGGCTCCTTTCTGACGAAATCTCAGCTTCAGCAACTGTTGTTGTGGATATACTGCAACGTTTGCTTACTTTATCGTTGCCATTGCTCTGCTTTGTATCGTCATCACTAGCACTGTAGCACTGTTGGGAGTTACTCGTTGACTAAGCAGTTCAACAACGCTCCGTAACCTTTGCTGTGCACACCATTGGATAACTCCAACCCCACCACCTGCTGCCATTAGCAGCCAATAATGTGGTTGCGTTGTAGAAAGCATGTGGGGCGCCGAATGCCGTAAACATCACTGACCTTTCGCGACCTCGCACCCAAGGCGTCCCTTGTCATCATAGCGCCGCTGTGCCGCTCTTCCACTACACTCAGTGAACCCATACGTCAGGTGCGTATTGCATAACTCTTTCATAAGTAAACCTGGCGACACAGCTGTGTATCGCTAAAAAGTCATGTGACTAGAGCCTCCCGTCGGGTAGATCGTTCGCCGGGTGCAAGTCTTTCGATTTGACACCACTTCGGCGACTTGTGCGTCGATGGGGATGAAATGATAATGATTAGAACAACACAACACCCTGTCCCTGAGCGGATAAAATCTCCGACCCAGCCGGGAATCGAACACGGGCCCTTATGAATGACATTCTGTCGCGCTGACCACCCTGAGAGAAGGGTCGGGGGCAAAGAGGGTAGAGGTCGTCTTCTGAGGCCTGGGCTCAATGTCCCGTTCCCGCCCTCCCAGAGCCAAGGAAAGGAAAGGGGTTCGATAGGATCTAGAGAACTTTATTCGATCAAATGGGATTCTACTATCGCCACCAGAAGCTTCATGACAGGCGGTGCGCATCCGAATCGGTGACGGCACAGTGCGGGCACAAAGGGTCGTCAGTGAGATGAATGGAATGGAGGCGCTGGCGTGTGGCTGATTTGCCGTTCACCAACACATACCACAGGGAACGAGCGTACGTGGACAGGTATGGGGTGTGGACGGATCGCTACACCCTGGTCTAGCGGATGGTTGTGTGTTGTTGTTCGACGTTGTTACGGGGCTGTCGTGCCTGATAGGCGCGGTAGTAATCTCTAGTGCTCGCGTCCTCGTCGCCGGTAGATCCTCGGTCATGTAACTCTGTTCGATTAGAAAATTGCGGATGTGGGCAAGCCTCATCGTCCGTAGGTACAATGCCCGGGCGCGGTTGTGGACGTGAGTGAAACCCAGGCCCCCTGCGAGTGGAGGCCTCGTTAAAGTAGTGTAGCAAACTTTGAATATATGACCTGCACTCACAAATTGTCCATACGCCGCCTGGAAACTGTGGGCCATGGCGGCTGTAAAATGTGCGCAAAATAGTTAAGTTTGGACGCTAGGTAAGTGTTGACGTAACGTGTTCGGAGAATCATATCCATATTGCGGAATCTGCTATCACAGAGCAACGCCCGTGTCTTTTGTAGTAGCCGGCGATATGTCGCTGTCGCAGTTCGGCGAACTGTACTGCAGAACTGCACCCCCAGTGCTTTCAGTGAGGGAACCTTTTGGAAGGAGGTCGCTGTTGGGTGTAGAAGGCTTCTCCCAACATCCATGTATGTCGTCTTGCGCATATTGACGACGCAGCCCGATACCGCGCCGTAGCGGCACAACCACTGAAGCGTCGCTTACCGTCCAAGAGTGATGTGTTCAGTCCGGTGGCCGTTGATCATAATCCGGGAGCGCGCCCCGTGGATTAAGCGTAAGATCACCCTTGCTGACGCCGAAGAGAGGCCCATGCGTTCGAGCACGGTGCGAAGGAAACTGTGGCCGATACGATCAAAGGCGTGATCAAAATGGACGTCGACAAGAGCGCCTCGGAGGTGGCAGGCCGCTGCCAGCGCCGTGACGTCGCAGTAGGCGCCAAGTACCCTGTGGATGTTGTCTCCGCCTAAACAGGTCTGGTCAGGATGGATCATGTGTCCGATGGTGGTCTGAAGACGAGTGCGGAGGGACCACTCAGCCACCGGGGGCGGACTGTGTATGGCTGTTAGCGTACAACTAACGCTGCCGCAAAAACAAACCGTGGACAGAGTACAGCTGCACTGAATGCAAGCTTTATGGCGAAGAGCAAAGTGAGCATTACTGATGTCAATAGCAAGCACCGCGAGTGAATGGTACATCTTTGTTTTCAAACAAGACACAGCCCATTGCTTCAACATCTGCACTCTTGTGTTCATTTTTAGTGCAATACAGTGTCGTATATTGACGATAAATTGACATGTACATTGTTAAGCTTAAGGCTTTTAGAAACCAGCGAGAACTCTCCATGATAGGAAATGAGAGACTCAACGAAGAGAGCAGGTAAAGTTTAGGGTACTAGAGGTAAACAGTAAAGCTAGAGCGCTGCGATATGCAGGCTCCCTGGGCAGCTGACCCCTGGGGAGAGGTTTCACTTCAGAGAACTAACTGGTAACTCCATCCACCGCCTAGACGCTGTTAGAACGCGTCTGTAACCTGGAAGTCAAGGAAGGCAGGATTCGGTTACGATTGTGAACGGGGCCGTAATCAGTTACTATTGGTTCCCTTTTGCAATTACACACATTTATTTCAAGCGATAATTCCAGACTCAGCAATAAATAAGATATCACATGTTATTAATGAAGGAATAAACAACTGGGTAATTAATAGTGCTTTCAGTGCATTACAATTTACCAAACGTGCATAAAATAGAGACAACGCAAATAATGTTTTAAAAACTAGCCAATGTGATCCCAATTAGAATTTTAAGGCAAGTAACCCCAGTCACAGCTGAAAGCCTTTAACGCCAAGAACGGCAATTATAAAATTTTTAACAAACATACTGTAAAACAGCAATGCAATAGCAATGGTTCACTTAAAAAGACAGGCAACTGATCACCAAACTGGTGAGACAAAATGATGATAAACTTGGAACCATTTAAACCTGCTGTAACCCCAAGAATGGCAATTATATAATTTTTTAAAAAAAAACATGCAGTAGAACAGCAAATACAACAGCAAAGGTTAAATTAAAAGGACAAGCAACTGATCACCAAACAGGTGAGACAAAATGATGGTAAACTTGGTAGCACAACCATTTAAACTTGCTGTAATGCCAAGAATGGCAATTATATAAAAAATTTAGAAACATACAATAAAACAGCAAATACAACAATAAAACACAAGGATCAGTCACAGACACACCAGGAATCGACTTCTGAGTAGGTCCGGCAACAAACACTTTCACGAGTGATGAGATAGGCAGCCAAGAGTTGCATCCACTTCACAAGATGGTAACTCAGACTAGTGGCAGTGTAACGAATGATTAATGATAATATTGCTGAGGCTACATGACATCCAATAAACCAAATGCAAAGATGTAAAAATACGCCAAAGCCAGATCCGGCAGTCTGGACTCCGACTGCAAAATACTGTGCTTAGAGCGCCTGGAACGAGAAAGGAATCTCTACCACCAGAGTAGAAGAATCGCCAACCAACCTACAATCAAGAAAGCCTCACCGGACAGCAGCGGCAAGGCGAGAAAACGTACACTGCCGTTATATATACACTAACCGCCAGGGCAGGTAACTGGGGTGTTACTGGCCACAGAGCAGGAAAAATACCGCTGGTTGGACTTAACAAATAGTAACAAATTGAACGCAATAAATAGTAATTAGAAGTCCAGGAAGGCTAATCAGATCCGCCTTCCCCAAGCACTCCACTCGCTGCTCTTCACCTCGGCAACACTACGAGTAGCAACACGAACCCAAGTCACTGGAGAATCGCAAGATCTCGCAATGGTGGAGGTTTCTCTACTTGAATCCAAAAGCACTCAACTTAAAGCTTGCAGGATCCGGTTTACGACGAGTTCGTGCATCTTTGTGACCACGAGCCTTCGATCCGGCAGTCCATGTGCGCCGCCAGCTGTCCCGGCGTGTTCTCGCCCTGCGCAGACCTCGCTCCTCCTGAGTCCCCAGACGAACTGCACACTGCCACGACCCCGAAAAACAACGACATCGCCCCAGAGATAGGGCCACAGTTACGACATATCGACAACAGCCGCTGCTACCACTAGCGGACGGGCAACGCTTGCGAAAACAAGTGGCGCCAGTCAACACGAGAAAATGACAAACAACCGCAACCATGTCAACTAAACGATACGGTATGGTCTCCAACAGAGGACGGAAACAAATAGCACCAATGCAAGACGCAGCATGGCTCAGCATCACAGTAGGAGATGGTCTCAAAAAGGAACGTCTTAGCAGAGGCAGCAAGCTCGATAGTTGCCTCTGAAAGCAGCAACGTCCTTGCGTTTACACAGGTTAGAGTGCGGCAACAGCAGTCCCGACTCACGACAGGCGTCAGGGTGAGGCCAAGTGACGTAAAACACTGTTTGCTAGCCATAGTAGGAACGGCAGCGACGTTTAGTTTTCAGCTGAACGATGTTGCTACCAAACTTGAGAGTCTGTTAACGTAAAGGCCAGAAACATACCCACCTACCAGGCAGGAGAAAGGGAGGAATCTGAATGTGGTTGGCCAATGCACCCTGGAGGTACAGAGCACTCATCAGATTGGCTGAAGCCTGTAAAGTGTCGGAGGATTGACTACAGACTACAGATGATGATGACGATGATTTTGTTTTGTGGGGCTCTCTACGGCGTGGTTATCAGCGCCAGTACTAATTCACAATCTTTACATTGTCCAGTCCCCAGGCGGAAGAAATCGCCGGCCTGGAGGGGAATCAAACCTGGGACCCCCTGATTCAGAGGCAGCAACATTAACCACTAGGCCACGAGCTGCGGGCTGTGCCGACTATGGGAACGGAGAACAGTGCGCGGCCACAATCATTGCTGCAAGCACTCTACCTCCCATCACTAGAAGCTCGTCTTTCTGCAATTGGGGATTGTTCTGCAATCCCCCGTCTTTCCTCTATTCTGTGTTAGGACATGAGATACAGTTATAAATGGGAGTAAGAAATCAACGTAATTAACCGGCAGCAAGTCACTGGACACCATGGGTCCCTTATGATAAACTACTCAGAAAATATCCCTGAAAAACGTACGCAATTTTGTCGGTGGTGTTCGGCCTCACCCTGTAGAAGTCAGTTATATTTGCAATTTACACTACTGGCCATTGAAATTGCTACACCAAGAAGAAATCCAGATGATAAACGGGTATTCATTGGACAAATGTATTATACTGGAACTGATATGTGATTACATTTTCACGCAATTTGGGTGCATAGATCCTGAGAAATCAGTTCCCAGAACTATCACCTCTGGCCGTAATAACGGCCTTGATACGCCTGGGCATTGAGTCAAACAGAGCTTGGATGGCGTGTACAGGTACAGCTGCCCATGCAGCTTCAACACGATACCACAGTTCATCAAGAGAAGTGAATGGCGTATTGTGACGAGCCAGTTACTCGGCCACCATTGACCAGACGTTTTCAGTTGGTGAGAAATCTGGACAATGTGCTGGTCAGGGCAGTAGTCGAACATTTTCTGTATCCAGAAAGGCCCGTACAGGACCCGCAACATGCGGTCGTGCATTATCCTGCTGAAATGTAGGGTTTCGCAGAGATCGAATGAAGGGTAGAGCCACGGGTCATAACACATCTGAAATGTAACATCCGCTGTTCAAAGTGGCGTCAATGCCAACAAGAGGTAACCGAGACGTGTAACGAATAGCACCCCATACCATCACGCCGGGTGATAAGCCAGTATGGCGATAACGAATATACGTTTCCAACGTGCGTTCACCGCGATGTCGCCAAACGCGGATGCGACCACCATGATGCTGTTAACAGAATCGGATTGATCCGAAAAAATGACGTTTTATCATTCGTGCATCCAGGTTCGTCGTTGAGTACATCATCGCAGGCGCACCTGTCTGTGATGCAGCGTCAAGGGTAACCGCAGCCATGGTCTCCGAGCTGATAGTCCATGCTGTGCGAACGTCGTCGAACTGTTCGTGCAGATGGTTGTTGTCTTGCAAACGTCCCCATCTGTTGACTCAGGGATCGAGACGTGGCTGCACGATCAGTTACAGCCATGCGGATAAGATGCCTGTCATCTCGACTGCTAGTGATACGAGGCCGTTGGGATCCAGCACGGCGTTCCGTATTACCCTTTTGAACCCATCGATTCCATATTCTGCTAACAGTCATTGGATCTCGACCAACGCGAGCAGCAATGTCGCGATACGATAAACTGCAATCGCGATAGGTTACAATCCGACCTTTATCAAAGTCGGAAACGCATTTCTCCTCCTTACACGAGGCATTACAACAACGTTTCACCAGGCAACACCGGTCAACTGCTGTTTGTGTATGAGAAATCGGTTGGAAACTTTCCTCATGTCAGCACGTTGTAAGTGCCGCCACCGGCGCCAACCTTGTGTGAATGCTCTGAAAAGCTAATCATTTACACATCACAGCATCTTCTTCCTGTTGGTTAAATTTCGCGTCTGTAGCACGTCAGCTTCGTGTTGTAGCAATTTTAATGGCCAGTAGTGTAGTGTCCTGATATTTCAGTATTCGCATTTATCATCCTTTTTAAATAAATCATCTGCTGATGATTTGGTAATAAGGCGGCACTGGTAATGATGCTGTTTGAATGATCTGCGGTTAAAATGCACAATTTATAAGACGGCCACTTTGTTCCCCAAGAGCGGTATGCCTAGAATGTGCAGCTGTTGGTGTTACTTTAAAATGACTTTCTTTAAAAATAAACGCAGGCAGGCGACTCTGACTCACCGTATGTCTTAGCGTTCCTGTCCCTTCCTTACTACCAGTTAAGGCGCGGAACAGAGTCACTCAATCCCGTGCACGTTACGGCTGACGCACAACTCCACGTCTCGTGACAATGTCCTAAGTCCGGGAAAGACTACGGAAGGTATGGACCCACATCCTTGTAGAAAGAACCAGCCTGTCATTCGCCGAAACTGAGTTCTCGAAAGCACGCATATCATAAATAAAGATTAATCTCTCAGAAATATAGTGCATTTAAGTCTCAGAAGCCTTCTTAGTAGATTCAGTGTTCGTTGCGAATCATGTATACAACCACGCAACAGCTTTTCTCATGTTTCTGACTAAAGATGTTGCAGAATCTTCTGCATTCTAAAGCAATGAGTTTGTATTCAAAGGAGAGCCTCTCAGGATCTGCTCGAAACAAATACTTGTGCACATAACAGTTATTTTACACGTGTTGAGAACGATCAGCATTCAATGGTGCAGGGTCTCTTCCCGTTGAAGTAAGTGCTCAGTTTTTACTGCTTTGTGTTTGTCTCCGTACTTAGTACTTTGACTGTGATGCTGTTATCAGATATAGCACATACACCTACCGCTGTAACAGCCATTCTGTACGTATCGTTTCTAGGTTGTGTTTTCATCTGAAGAAGACTGTCAATTACGTGGAGTGTGACCCACGTAAAAAGCGAAATGGAGTGTCATTATTCCACTAGTCCACGCGGGGAATAGCAGACATCACCGCGCAGTCACAGTAAGTCTGTGGGTCAACGAAAGATTATGGTTTCACCAACCTTATTCAAAGTTTACACAAAAGCAGGAGATGTCAGAGTATTCGATGGAGATGTCGAAGAAATGGCTTACCACAAGGAAGTGTTCTTTCACCAATGTTATTTAACACTTATGCTAATGATCAATCACTCCCAGTGAACCCTAGGAATTTCCTTTACGCCGCCGATCTGGCTTCAGCGAGTCAAGGGAAATTGTTTGAAGATGCTGAAGCCTACCTCACAGCTGCATTGAGAGATTTTAGTGCCTCTTATTCTAACAATCAATTTCGTACAAACCCAGTTGAAGCAAAGTTGTGTTAGTTTCATTTCAGGCACAATCAAGCACGTCACGTACAACATCACATGACAAGGGATACAGTTACTAAATATAACACTTCCAAAATATCTGAGATTCGCTCTGGACCATTTTATTGTATTGTATTGTATTTTAACCGGGGGCCTATAAACGGCGGAGAGGCTCCATCCCCGCCGCAGCAGCAGTGGTCCACAACCCCACGACGACTACCCCAGTCCACTTCACCCCTCCGCCGCCCCACACCGAACCACTCTTTCAGAGTTATCGTGCGGTGGACACTCCCCCCCCCCCCCAACCAGGAAACGTCTCACACCATACGAGTGTAACCCCTATGTTTGCGTGGTAGTGTAATTCTGGTGTACGCGTACATGGAGACACTGTTTGCGCAGCAATCGCCGACATAGTGTAGCTGAGGCGGAATAAGGGGAACCAGCCCGCATTCGCCGAGGCACAAGGAAAACCGCCTAAAAACCATGCACAGACTGGCCGGCTCACCGGACCTCGTCGCAAGTCCGCCGGGCGGATTCGTGCCGGGGACCAGGCGCTCCTTCCCGCCCGGAAAGCTGTGCGTTAGACCGCACGGCTAACCGGGCAGCCCGCTCTGGACCATACTCTGACATACAAGCTGTATTAGAAAACTACAAGAATCCAGGTGAAAGCCAGAAATAATTTCCTTTGCAAGATCACTGGGAGCAGACGGGGCTCTCCACCTCAAACACTGAGAAAGACAGCACTAGCATCACGTCCCAGTGTTGTGGAGTATGCGTGCCCAGTCTGATACAAATCCCCCAACGCAAACACAGTTGACAAGGCGCTGAACGAAACGTGTAGCGTTATCATAGGTTGCCTGAAAACTAAATCAGTTGTAAAGTTCCACTAGATCGAAAGCATAGCGCCACCAGATATTCGTCGTGAAGTAAGTGTCAACGCTCAGAGCACAAACTAGGTTCATCAAGAAACCGATTCATTACATGGCCACGTTCAGCGGCCCAATGTCGAGGTCCAGAAGAAGTTTAATCAGGAGTGCTTCAGTCTTGCGAACAACAGATTGTGGATTCCTCGACTTGAAATAACTCTACCTGGCCTCTCAATTCGGAAATCCACCCAGCTGGGCATGAACGAAATTGGATCCTCTGGAGGTCACTCAACCATCTTCGTTCTGGAGTTGGAAGAGCCAGTAGTAACCTCCAGAAATGGCACTTCCCTGTGGGTGCCACCACCATGGAACACCTACTGGATTGTCAACTGTGCCCTACATCCTGCAAATCTTCTGCTTGCGACTACGAATACAATTGAAGTTCATAGATTTCTTTCGTTTCTTTTTAATGCTAATAACCATGTATTATATTTGTTTCTGACTCGAATAAATAATGACATATTAGTATATAGCATCAGCTGCTGTATAAACTCTTAATTGTAATGGAGTGCTACTTTCTGTCTATGTGGAACAACTTCTGACACCTGATAATTGTAAACAAAACTGACGATGACTCCAATATTAGACTCTCAAAAGTTGACAAAAATTCTTAGACTGAACTTCTTACACGTCAGTAGGTACCTGCACACTCCGTCTTCAGGCCCCAAGTGGCCCATCGGGACCATCCGACCGCCGTGTCATCCTCAGATGAGGATGCAGATACGGGGGGGGGGGGGGGGGCGTGCAGTCAGCACACCACTCTCCCGGTCGTTATGATGGTTTTCCTTGACCGAAGCCGCTACTAGTCGGTCGAGCAGCTCCTCAATTGGCATCACAAGGCTGAGTGCACCCCGAAAAATGGGAACAGTGCATGGCGGCCCAGATGGTCACCCATCCAAGTGCCAGCCACCCCGACAACGCTTAACTTCGGGGATCTGACGGAAACCGGTGTATTCACTGTGGCAAGGCCGTTGCCTCAATAGGTACCAAGTGAAGAAACAGTTATTTTTTAACATCATCTTTCTGATGTGTTATACATAGTTACCTTAAAACTGACTTAAACAAAGGGAACATCTGAATTTACCATACAAGTTACTGCCACCCTTCTGACAACTGGACACATCTGAAATCTCGCTGAAAAGGAGACATATACAGGATGTTAAGGATATAGGTACAGATATTGTGATCATTGGTACCTTAATATGTACCCACTTCAGTGTGTTAGTTGTTACCTCTCTGCAACCAACAGGCTTCCCACAAAGACACCACATAATTCACTACCTGATGTTTTCTGCACGTCTGCCAGTATAGACCACCCATTTTGCATCCACGTGTCCACCCTTCAATACCTGACCTACTGCCCAGGCAAAAATGAACATTATTGGCTTGCTCTTGCCGCATGTACTTGGAGGTACTAACCAACCTAAAAACATTTGTACTGCTCCTAATAGCTATAATTATTTGCTAGCAAATGAGATAAATACTGATATATGTTGTCAGTACATTTTCCTTAGGCATCAACAGACTTATCTGCACTTATCCCCCTAACACTCTCTTTACACTGATAAGCCGAAACATTATGACCATTGCCCATCCCGACGTTGGATGCCACCTGGTGGCGTTACGGGCACGTGTTACGGTAACAAAAGTATGCAAGCGGAGCAGATACCGACTGGGGATCGCTGTAGCGATGATGTGGTGACACGTCCCCTTTGAAAAATTTATGAATGACAGTGCTGGTAAACCTCTTACATTATATGATATTCAAACAGCTGAGCAAAACTGAACGTACTCAGACATTTTTCTCTTTACTTATTCTGATCATCACTAAAGTGACACACAATATTTTTTTTTAGCGCAACGCAATCTGACTTCCAATAATCCCTACAAAAGAATGGCCCTGACTAACAAAAACCTATACCTCTCATGAATCATTTACCTCACAAAAATTTTCGTTACTCGAACTACTGCAATATAGCGAGCACCAATACTGCCAGCTAAATAAAAGATTCTTACTACTGAAGTCACTAACTACTGATAGGCATAGTTAGCAAATGAAACATTTTGATAGAGAGCAAACAATGCATTTACCCTAATAGTGTTCAAAAGTCATTATATATATATATATATATATATATATATATATATATATATATATATATATATATATATATATATCAGTTCATGACATCCAGTATTACAAATTTACTCTTTCTGGCGGACACACGTCCAGATCGTCCGCTCTTAAAATTCTGCCATCTCTCTCTCCACATCCACCACTGCTGGCGGCTCACCTCCAACTGCACAACGCTACGCGCTGTTAATAGCCAACTGTCCAACACTGCAATAGCGAATATTTCAACAATGCCAATCAGCCACGGAATGCACACAGCACAGCCAGTGATTTTCATACAGAGCGCTACGTGCTGTTACCAATGTAAAAACCTAAACAGCCTACTTACAGTGGGCTGCAAATAGTGAAATCCGTTGAGAGAAGCGACATCGACAAAAGGCAGATTATTATTATGCAGAGCCTGTGAACGTGTCTCTAGAAAACGACGAAGATGGTCGAATGTTCACGTGCTACTGTCGTAAGCATCTACGGAAAGAGGTCGAAGGACAGTGAAACTACCACTAGGCGCTAAATGGTCGGCCGTCCACGACTTTTCGCAAAACGTGGCGTTCGGAGGCTTGTCTGATCTGTAAAGTAGGATAGATGGTGATCTGCGGCACTTTTGCCGAAAGAGCACAATGCTTTTGTACGCACAAGTGTTTCGGAGCACTCTATTTATCGTACATTGTTGAAGATCTAGCTCCGCAGCAGACCACATGTTGACCCAACGACTCCTTCAAGCCGGCCGATGTGGCCGAGCGGTTCTAGGCGCTTCAGTCCGGAACCACGCGACTGCTACAGTCGCAGGTTCGAATCCTGCCTCGGGCATAGATGTGTGTGATGTCCTTAGGTTAGTTAGGTTTACGTAGTTCTAAGTCTAGGGGGATGATGGCCTCAGATGTTAAGTCCCACAGTGCTTAGAGCCATTTGAACCATTTTTGACTTCGTCAATTACGATTGCAGTTGGTACGGCACCATCGGGATTCGACCGTCGATCAATGGAAACGTGGTGGCTCTTCGGGTGAATCACATTTTTGCTACACTAGGTTTCTGGTCGTCTTCAGAAACGAGGTCACACAGGTGAACCGCGGCTCGAAACGTGCAGCGCACCATGGACACGGGCTGGTGGAAGCAGTGTTATGCCATGGGAGACATTCTCCTGCGCTTCCGTAGGACCTGCCGTCGTAATCGAAGACACGCTGACAACTGCGAACCGCCTGCACTCCTTCATGCTTGGTGTCTTCCCCGACGGCGATGTCGTCTTTCAGCAGTATAATTGTCCGTGTCTAGAATACGAAACCGTGTTTCTGTGGTTTGAGAAGCATTATAACGAACCCACATTGATGTCTCGGCGACCAAATTCGGCTGATGTAAATCCTGTGGAACCCATCTGGGTCGCTATCGGGCGCTCGATATTTTCGCGAATTACATGCCCAGTGCGTAGACATCTAATCCCACATGCCTCCTGCCGCGCAGGATTAGCTGAACGGTCTAAGGCGCTGCAGTCATGGACTGTGCGGCTGGTCCCGGCGGAGGTTCGAGTCCTCCCTCGGGCATGGGTGTGTGTGTTTGTCCTTAGGATAATTTAGGTTAAGTAGTGTGTAAGCTTAGGGACTGATGACCTTAGCAGTTAAGTCCCATAAGATTTCACACACATTTCATTTCCACATGCCTCCATAAACCTACCAACACGCTGTCGGATCCCTACCACGCAGAATCAGTGATGTATTTCGTTCCAAAGACGGACAAGCAAGCAGTTAAGCAGGTGGTCGTAATGTTTTGGCTCGTCAGCATATACTTCTTGCAAGACCTGTGAAGTTAACACACTATGATAGGCACCGCCAGAGTGAGAGGTACTGATGTGGGTCGCATATGCCAATAACAATATTCTGTATTCATTATTAACAAGTCCACAATACTCTTATTACGCTCACATCGCAACTGTTGCGAAAATTTCGTAATTATGACAATAAATGACATGTCTACTTGTTTGTGAGCTATTGTGTTCCAAATTTCCTGTATAATCTTGCATACAGCGAGCTCATTGACGACCGACAACGTGAGAACAGCTACCGCCATCATACAAGTGAGCACCAAAGACTATTATAGTGACATGTATTTCCCGCAGATATGCGAAGCTGCCTGTCGAACGTGTCTGCTAATTTCTGTATATATTTATTTAAACATAAATGCTAAACTTGCCCTAGGTAATATTAAACTTTTCTACTATTTTAAGGGTACCTAATATCTACATAAAACTGTCATTCACACTTTCGAATTTGCTGCTAGTTAAAGAAGTAGGCCCGCAAATAGCACTATATTTAGTAGCATCAAGCGGTATTAACACAAAAATTGTGCAAAACAATCTTGACCAATATGTTCCGTGATATAATACACGTATTTCGGCATGGGAAAACTGCATTATGAAATATATAAACAAGGATGATGATGATGTCCCATACTCCGAGGAGCGTAGGGGACGATGCGGGAGACCCGCACCGCTGTACTAGGCAAGGTCCTAGTGGAGGTGGTTTGCCGTTGCCTTCCTCCGAGCGTAATGGGGATGAATGATGATGAAGACGACACATCACCCAGTCATCTCGAGGTAGGAAAAATCCCTGACCCGTGCGGAAAAAATTAATATTGGGGTCGACATTTGTAAAACTCTAATTCCTCTCTCTCAAACCCCACCCTATGGGGAGAGAGGGAAAGTTTTTAGTTTTAGTGAATCAAAATTTATGAAGTAATTTGTATTTTTTATTTATCCGTAACCATTTTCCACGCAAAAATGAGAACATGGATTGACTTGAATTACAGCGCCGGCTACCAAAAATCAAACCAAATGTTTAAGACAAAATGTACGGAGTTGTTTTTTTATGTAGAATCTGATTCTGCAATACAAAATGGGTGTTCCCATTTGAAATTTTAAAGTTGCTTCCCGCCGCACCCCCCAGGGAGCTGGGGTGGCGGGCTAATTTTAGCACCAGCAGATCTCCGCCTCGAAAATAATCAACTTTGGATTCTACACGTTTTTTCGTGTGAAGCTTATTTTTCGAGTTATTCTGGTTTGTCAACTTAAAACGTACACCCTGTATAACCCACAGGCCTACTGCTAGTGCTGCCAGCGCCATATGTGAGTGGTTATTGCACGTTGACGTCGAAAATAGGCGATAATCGCATTAAAGTGACTGATCCGCGTATTAGTGAAACAAAAGGTACAAAATCTAAGGTATAATTAAGGGGATAAATTTTAGAACATTCTTAAATTAAAACAGGAGGTAGAAAAGGTGCTTGGCTCCTTCCATTACTCTTCAACTCTGTCAGGAAAAGTAACTCAAGAGTGGCGAAAATAAAACAGGAGCGTCATTTGAAAGAAAAAAAATGCATTTCTAGCAACAAATGATACCCAAAACTCTAAAAACCAAATACGGGAAAATCAAGAGAATTTTTCCGTTCAAATATTTAAACGAAATCGTGACTGGCCTGGAATAGATCGATTGCAAAATTCGTTGCCATAAACCAAAATTCATCCTGAGGTACACTAAACAGTCATTAAGCCAGACTGTCTTCATGGGGCTCAAACATTCATTTCAAACAGGGAGACAGACACTGAAGAAATCCCAAATACAGATAACGAAAGTAAT
This sequence comes from Schistocerca piceifrons, assembly GCF_021461385.2. NCBI lineage: Eukaryota > Metazoa > Arthropoda > Insecta > Orthoptera > Acrididae > Schistocerca > Schistocerca piceifrons. Next base: position 945,441,318 of record NC_060139.1, read on the forward strand.
CAGGAAAATTTTGTCACAAATAAAGAAATTGAAAAGTATGTCAACATTTATTCGGACATGAAGAACAGCAGGCTAAAATTCTATGGTCACATTTAGAAAACGGAGTCAACCACGTTCAGAAGTCAGGTTGCAGAGCTCTACGAATGTCGCTCAAAGCTAAAACAGCAACAATAAAATGGATAGGTGAATTAAAAGAATCAGAAATAACACAACTTGGTATGTGGGTGTTGTGTGATGTCCTTAGGTTAGTTAGGTTTAAGTAGTTCTAAGTTCTAGGGGACTGATGACCATAGATGTTAAGTTCCATAGTGCTCAGAGCCATTTGAACTACAGCTTGGTATAGAAGACAGGGAAATTTTGGGAAAAATTCCCGACTGGTCAGTTGGCCTGACAAATAAGTCCAAGAAGACTGGAACAATTTGGTCTGACGACAGGTAAGGACCCACTTTGAAAGAATGAAACAAATGTGCTCACAAATAACGCCTAAAATCAAACTCTTTAAAGGCCTTTATTGTACATAGCGTGATCCAATAGGGTCCAGGCGTGATTAATAAGTATCTAATGGCGTTCAGATACTTTATGCCTTAAAAAGTCTGTGTGTAGCTGAGCCTCCTACTACATGTATTTTGAATTAAAAGTCGCTATTTTATTCTAGGCATTTCGGTGCCCTGCTGTGATGTAGTCAACGGCGTCACTCGACAGGCTCCGTCATGTACACCAAAAGCCATCCTCATCGCTGACTTCCGTAGGAAAAAAAATATTGAGCAAGTTTTTCCGGCGACTTGCACGCAAGGCGTCATTCACACTAATGACAAGGTAGCGCGGAAGACCTCGCATAGTTCGCTCGCCGCGTTCCCTAGAGAAGCAAGTGGTGGGACAAGTAGGTGATGATCCTGAAGGAAGTGTGTTAACAGTTGGACCTGTTGAAATAAACCCCACTCTTGCTCGGCCAGTTCTGCATGAACAGCTACTTTATCCGATTTGCTCACAGAGTGTTTCAGCTGTCAGTGTGCAAGGCCATCATGACAGACCACAGTTCTGATGATGGAGCACTGAAGATCCTCAGTTTTCAGATTACATTTTGTTGACGAATGTGTCTGGATTCGCATTGAGTGATATCTCATTATATTAGCAAAATATATACTTCTGGGTAGAGAAAATTCTCAAGAGATCATGGAAGGCATCATTTTAGTATCAGTGTATGTGCAGAAATTGTGGATGACAGATAGAGTTGCCACCTAGGGATCGTCCCTCTTTTCTGTAATTGTCCAGTGTTCCTGCGTGAGCATGACAGGACACTCTCAAGTCCCTACTTTCTTGACTTACTTTTACATTTTCATATTTTTAATATGAAGATGCATAATTTTTAATTTCATATTCTTAAGTTTATCATGTTATTCTAGTTAGCCAAATCAAACATATCTAAAATACACGAGAGAGCAACAAATCAGTGGGTTTAAAAGTGAACTGTTTCGCCACCTCGTTTTCATAACAGTTAGTGTTGAAGAGACAGCTGTGCTTTGGGAGTGACCATGTGAAGGAGTACCGAAATGTTTCGTACTTTCGCTATTCCTTAAGATCAAAATATTAAGAATATTACGGTGATTTTAGGGTTTTCCGAAGCGCGAAACCTATTTAAAATGCTTGTGGACTATTGAGCGAAACAAATTTAAGGTGGAATCTATGAAAAATGAACATATTGTCAAAATAAACTATAATATTCGCTGCTCGGCATTATGTTCTACACGAGAAGAAACTACTAAAGGCCGCTGCGTAAGACAAGTAAGTAAGCTCCAGCCAAAATGTAAGGTAAACACTGTTAACTTTTAAATATTTGTAGTTTCAAGTATGGTATTTGTAATTTAGTTCTAATGTGAGAATAAAAACTGACGAACGTTAGGAAGAATTCCACATTAAGTGCTATTTTTTTCTGAAGTGTCCCGACTTTTGGCTTACGAAAGGTGGGTGTGTCTCGGTTTCTGGCTTGTCAAAGGTGGCAACCTTACTGAAAAACGCATAAGGCCATACATTTCACTAGACAAATCAGTGGCTGGTGTTTATTGCGAATTCCTGCTCGACGAATTACATGTGGTATTAGTGAGCTTTACTCTTGCAGGAAGACAACGGATGTGGTTTATGAACGTTGAATGAGCGCTGTGTTGATCGATGAGTCCAGTGACGTGACATCTTAGTTCACCTGACCTTAACTCCTCAGATTTGCACCTACACTGACACCTCATTACTTTGTAAGCGATAAAAAAAACACACAAACTAAATATTTGTCTCTCGGGCAAGAACTCTCCCCCAAAAGCATATTAAAATATTTTGGAATTCACTTGGATGAACTGTTAAACTGGCGGAAACTGTAGTCTTGCTTCCCCACCCTGCATAAATTTCTGCGGACGCCCGTGAATAGAGTGATCAAATAGAAACTAACCACAGACAACAAATGCACTGAACAAGAGATGTAGCTGGGAAATGCCTAACACTTGCTACGGTCGCAGGTTCGAATCCTGCCTCGGGCATGGATGTGCGTGATGTCCTTAGGTTAGTTAGGTTTAATTAGTTCTAAGTCTAGGGGACTGATGACCTTAGATGTTAAGTCCCATAGTGCTTAGAGCCATTTGAACTTGTCTGCTTATTTTAACAATCTCTTCGGAAAAATATGATCGTCTTCTCTGTAAGGAGATGACGTGGGCAATAGGCCAGTCATAGGTACATCCCAACATTTGATTCAATTGTTAGCAATAAATACAGAAACGCATTGGCACTAAGCAGCACATTTGACGTTAACATCCTTTTCTAGTGCGCGGATCATCACGCATACTATCGTATGCCCTCGTCCCGAGAGACAGTACAGCGTAGTTTAGAAATTAATCGAGGATTGCTGCGCACATTCTGGTGACCTGAAACCGTATAGCGCCACCTGTTCTCTTCTTGCGAGAAAATTAAGGATAACTAGAATTTTTTTTCCTGGCCCACTATTTCCCGGTTCGAACGTCACAGCATTATCATGTTTTAGCGACTGTAACCATGCGCGCTGGTGAGCTAATATTACTGGGAAAATGAACGGAACGTGGGAGTAACCATGCTGCATTTCCCTCTGTCCATATATCGATATCCTCTGACAGTCACTATTGGATTTCTACACGGAATGTAAATGGGGGAAGCACTAATCCTTCAGACGCTGACTACAGTCGGGTTCACGAAGGACGACATTTCCCTGTCCTGAACTCCATGCAAGTCCATTAATTATCTGCATAATCCCCTTGATCATTACAAGAGTCGGTAAAAGTATCATACAGCACCTTTCTAGACTTTCTTAATTTTACTTGCCATTTCCACCAGAAAATAATACCATGTCACATTGCAGTACCCTAATGTACCTGGATAACAGCGGTTCACTCGTGATATTAAAGCTAAGCAATGAAATGCTGTAGCTAGCGACGAACTACGAATGGTAAGGTGTAAGGGTCCGAAAAATATCATTTGAACCAGAAAAGATAATTTATTTACAGGAATAGGGTCTCGTTCCATGTGCAAATGCCTTGGCTCACAAGTTCCCACGGAACCCAGTAGATATTTAACTGGATCAATGAGTCAGAAATTCTGTCAGTCATGCCATACAAATACTTCAGAATAACAATGCAGTCGATATGAAGCGGAACCACCACGTGGGCTGTAATCCATTAGTAGGACACATATTGGCAAATTGTAGTTTGTCTACAATAGAGGCTGTTCATAGTTGAATGCTGCGCAACTGACTTCCATACCAGGTCTGACTAAATGGGCAACACCAAGCGTGTACAATTAAGTGTGATGTGAGTGCTCGAAGGCTTGCTTTCCTGGAGAGAGACGGTAACAATTCGTTTATTTCATGTTATTGTATTTATTTGGCCTTTACCTGCACAGTTACTTAGCCAGTTACATTGTTGTGATTACGAAGGCTTTCCCGGCTTAATAATTGATAAGTGGACCAATAATTGATAAGTGGACCATCTTAAGGTTGTGTTCAAGCAGAATGGGTATACAGATAAGCAGATCCGCCGTGCTTTCCAGTTTGGACCTTTTCCTGAACCACCTGAAGATACCTACAAATCGGTGGCTTTTCTACCTTTTCCTGGGAGCAATTCCTCGAAAATAGGAAGAATTCTTAAAAGATATCATATCAAAAGTATTTTTCGTCCGCCAGCCAAGGTTAGAGCGCTTCTTGGCTCAGTTAAGGATGACTTGGGTTTGAGGAAGCCCGGCGTGTAAAAGATCCCTTGCCACGGTGGGAAGGCTTATATTGGTCAGACAATCCGGACCATTCAGGACCGATGTGTTGAGCACCAGCGGCACACACGGTTGCTTCAACCTGAGAAATCTGCAGTGGCGAAGCACTGTCGCACCGAGGGACATAGGATGCTGTATGACGAGACACAAATGGTTGCCCCTGAACCTCGCTATTGGGACTGTGTTTTAAAAGAATCCACAGAGATTCGATTATCTGATAATCTTATTAATAGAGACAAGGATTACCTTTTAAGTAGGACTTGGAACCCGGTGTTATCAGACATTAAAAAACAACGTTTCGATCGTCGGAATAAATTTTAGTTTTTGATAACGATATCTCGATTTCCCCTGTTTCCACCACTGGGGCACTGTATGTTTGGGGCCGCGCTGAGAAGTCAGTTCCGGCGAGATCGTGTACCAGCACTCTTACCTGAAGATTGCGGCCAGGTGGACGGCTGAAATATTGTGTCAAGATGACGTTATGATCCGGCTGCACACCCGAGAAGAATATTATCAGTTACATTGTTAATTAATTCATTTCGAAACTCATTGTACTGAAAACTTAAACTGGCCCTGAGACAAGTGTATGTAATCATCTGTAAAGTTTCCAGATCAAACACACGAACACACACACACACACACACACACACACACACACACACACTCAAGTGTAACGACAACATAGCCTGTTTACAATGGGGGGAGGGTTTTTCACAGCACTCCTGAGTAACGTCATTACGTAGCGGACAGTTCCTGTGCTCAGATACAACCTCTGATCCTTCCTCGAATACCGTCGACAAGATCATCAAGCCAGCCCCGGTCCAGATTGTCCCACTCTTCAATGCTTTTCAATGTCGGCTGTGTGTAAGTTGCGCAGAGTACATGGTCGTTGTCGACGACCGGAAACAGTTCGTTTCAATCAATCCCACACATGTTCAGTTGGGTCCATATCCGGAAAATAAGCAGGCCACTCCATTCTGGTGATCCTAGCATGTTGAAGGAACGTGTTCATGAGAACAGCACGATGAGCAGGCGAGTTATCATCCGTCAAGAGGAAAGTGTCACCAACATGTTGATGATACAGTCCCGCCATTTCTTGCAGAATCTCGTCTCTGTGCCGTAGAGCATCGAGACTGCTCTCAACAACTAGGAGAGTTGTACAGTGGCCCAATGTAATGCCAACCCAGAACATCAGTCCACCACCACCTTATTGCATTTGTGGGACACAGTGTTGGTGTTGTGTACGACTTCACACACAGCGTTAAGGAAATGTGGGTTGCAGAATGGTGTGACAACTGTCGTCGGAGGAAAGCTGGACTGGAGCAGAAATGATTAGCAAAGAAGTTAACACATCTAACATAAGATTTATTTAACTCGTATATAGCAGGTCAGCAACTGGAAGCAGATAATTGCGTAAATTATCTGGGAGTAGGCATTAGGAGTGATTTAAAATGGAATGACCATTAAAATTAATCGTCGGTAAAGCAGATGCCAGACTGAGATTCATTGGAAAAATCCTAAGGAAATGCAGTCCGAAAACAAAGGAAGTAGATTACAGTACACTTGTTCGCCCACTGCTTGAATACTGCTTACCGGTGTGGGGTCCGTACCAGATAGGGTTGATAGAAGAGATACAGAAGATCCAACGGAGAGCAGCGCGCTTCGTTAAGGAGTATTTAGTAATCGCGAAAGCGTTACGGAGATGACAGATAAACTCCAGTGGAAGACTCTGCAGGAGAGACGCTCAGTAGCTCCATACAGTCTTTTGTTGAAGTTTCGAGAACATACCTTCACCGAGGAGTCAAGCAGTATATTGCTCCCTCCTAAGTGTATCTCGCGAAGAGACCACGAGGATAAAACCAGAGAGATTGGGGCTCACACAGAGGCATACCAATAATCTTTCTTCCCACGAACAATACGAGACTGGAATAGAAGGGAAAACCGATAGAGGTACTCAAGGTACCCTCCGCCACACACTGTCGGGTGGCTTGCGGAGTATGGATGTAGATGTAGATTTCTCCAAGTGTACGAAGTTTCATTACAAATAGCTATCACAATATCATCAAGGAAGAGACTCGCCTCATACTAAGCACGAAAAGTGGTGTCGTAGCGAAGACGCTCCAAGTGCAGGTGGGGTCAGTGACTGCCGCTGGCTGTCCACTATCGCGGCAGCAGAGGGCGCTCATAGTCCACAGCCGCTGATGCGTGTCTCAGTGGGTACGCACCATTGGGTACCCCAGATCCCGAACGACTGCTATTGCCGTCTAACGGAAACTTGCAATTCCATTACCAATTTTGATACGCTCGTAGGGTTTTATCAGTACGTAATACCACAAATGGAGGCGTTTAGCATTACTGGGTTATCTCCAAACATGTTGTCTGCAATTATCAGAGCGCAAACAGATCCGAGTTTCGTCCCTCAGCAACGTACAGCGCCAATTCTGGGGCGTCCATTCTACATGATTTCTTGCTCATCTCTAACAGACTCCATGATGTTGTGGTGTACCCCATAGTATTCGCCATGGAAATAGAGATTCCCATCACGCAATCGTCTCCTAACAATTTGATGCGATGCGTAACGTCCTGTAGCCCTCTTTGTACGCCAAATACATCTACATCTACATATATACTCCGCTAGCCACCAAGCGGTATGTCGTGGAGGGTACAATTCACGCTAAAGTCATATTTCACCCCCTCTGTTCCACTCGCGGATCGCGGAAGGGAAAAACGACTGTCTGAACGCCTCAGTACGAGCTCTTATTTCCCTTATCTTTGAATCGTGATCATTGCGCAATTTGAAAGTTGGTGATAATAATATATGCTCTACATCCTCGGTGAAGATCGGATTTCGGAATTTAGTGAGCAGCCCCTTCTGTTTAGCGCGCCGTCTATCTGCAAGTGTGTCCCACTTCAAACTTTCTATGAGATTTGTAAGGCTCTCGCAATGGCTAAATGTACCAGTCACGAATCTTGCCGCTCTTCTTTGGACCTTCTCAATCTCTTGAATCAAACCCAACTGGTAAGGGTCCCATACAGTCGAACAATACTCCAAGACTGGACGAACTAACGTATTGTAAGCTATTTCCTTTGTTGAAGGACTGCATCGGTTCAGGATTCTACCAATAAATCGCAAACTAGAGTTCGCCTTACCCGTTACTTGTGTAATCTGATGATTTCATTTGAGATCATTTCGAATGCTCACACCCAGACACTTGACTGATATTACCGCTTCCAAGCACTGATCATTTATTTTGTACTCATACATTAATGGGGATTTTCGTCTTGTTCTACGCAGTGGGTTACACTTACTAATATTGAGAGGTAACTGCCAGTCATTACACCACGCATTTATTTTCTGAAAATCCTCATTGATTTGTTCACAACTTTCGTATATACTACTTTCCTGTAGACTACAGCATCATCGGCAAACAGTTTAAGGCCGCTGTCAATACCATAAACCAGATCGTTTATGTAAATCGTAAAAAGCAGAGGACCTATTACGCTGCCCTAGGGCATCCCTGAAGTTACTCTTGTTTCTGTTGAAGTTACCCCGTTCAGGACGACATACTGCTCCCTGTCTGTTAGAAAACTTTCTATCCAACCGCATATGTCACTGGATAGTCCGTAAGCGCGCACTTTTTGTAGTAAGCGACAGTGCGGAACTGAGTCGAACGCCTTTCGAAAGTCGAGAAATATGGCATCAACCTGGGAGCCGGTATCTAGAGCCTGTTGTATATCATGCACAAAGAGAGCCAGCTGTGTCTCGCATGACCTCTGTTTCCCAAAACAGCTCTGGAGCACTCAACTCACCGTTCCTTTGACTCAAAAGTCGTAGATATCGATCACCCTTTTCACCTGTCGAACGTGGACGAATTGTACGGTATAAGTCTTCAACTCTACCTATCAGTTGGAACCGATATCAAGTCCGCAACAGATCACTTTGATTCCAGTTCACACGTCGAGCAACTTTCCTGGTTGACAAGCCTTCTGCACGCAACGTGATAATGCCGGCCCTATCATTAGCCGCGACTGTCCTTCGTAGCATGATGGATCCACCGTCTATTGTTCCACAAATGTCTGTAAAGCGTCTCTGCTGGTGCCTACTTTCAACTCAAATGTTGCAAATCTTTCGAGTGCGGCGTCCTACCCGTAGGCACCCGTCATTGTAAGTCTTTGCACGTTTACAAACAACGTCAGGTGTGACCTCCCTACCGGTACAGGAATAGTCACAATAGCAACACATTGGCATGGCGTACTGGTGTGATGCAAAAGCTGATGTTTATATATCACAGTTATTTTTAATTTGTTACGTAAATAATGGATTTTCGATACAGCTCAATATTTCATAATTAAATGTTATCACAACAAATAACACATACATATCAAGTTTCTTATCTGGTACTGAGGATGTTAATAATTGGCAAACATTTCCCACTGGGCTAAGTTTTATGGGGTTCATCCGTGAAATTAAATAACTAATCAGGCAAGAGGTTAACACTGTATGCAGATGCAATTATAAAATGACTTCAAACGGTTTCTTCTTCTGGTAGCAGTTGCTGGTGTGCACTTGTGGACTCAATTAAATATTACGCTTGCCGTAACTCGGTGTTTTCACGACTTCCAGTTTAGAGATGAATGTTCATGCGGTGTATACGTAGATTTTTGGTTGTCGGGTAAGGATTGTGACCGTTGTGGGTAGGGAATTTCAAGTTTGACTGTTGTTTTGTAAAATTTAGCATGCTGACTGGCAGTGAGGACTAGCAGAAGGTGATTTAGGTCTGCTACTTCTGATGCGAGAACTTTGCAATAGGGATACGTTAAAACCTTGATACTGTATAGATGTGCAGGATAACACCAGTCACTATTTTATACACTGACGGAAAAAATCGCAATACCAAAAGCTAATTAATGAAGAGTAATGAGATTTCAGAAATACATTTGATAAGCTATTGCAAATGTGAAATGCTGGTACATGAATAACAGGTTAACCGCCAGAATATTGAATGCTAGCATGCAGGTGTGCAAGCGCTATGTTGACAGGATGTCAGTTTATGGGATGAAGACCCGTGGCTCTTGCACCTGGTCGGACAATTCAGGGACAGATAATGGCCGGCCGCTATGGCTGAGCGGTTCTAGGCGCTTCAGTCCGGAACCGCGCTGCTGCTACGCTCGCAGGTTCGAGTCCTGCCTCGGGCATGGATGTGTGTGATGTCCTTAGGTTAGTTAGGTTTAAGTAGTTCTAAGTCTAGGGGACTGATGACCTCAGATGTTAAGTCCCATAGTGCTCAGAGCCATGTTTGAATTCACTTGACTCCGACATAAGCCCTCGCAATACACAAAACATTGTTGTGGCCACGAGTGACACTTGGAGCGTATTGAGGACACTGCACAAGTACCGTTCGTTCTGCAACACAGCAGCGCAACCTGCAGGCTTGGGTAGCACCTGCACTAATTATGTTCGGCAGCGCGGGATTAGCCGAGCGGTCTGGGGCGCTACAGTCATGGACTGTCCGGCTGGTCCCGGCGTAGGTTCGACTCCTCCCTCGGGGATGGGTGTGTGTGTTTGTCCTTAGGATAATTTAGGTTAAGTAGTGTGTAAGCTTAGGGACTGATGACCTTAGCAGTTAAGTCCCATAAGATTTCACACACATTTGAACTAATTATGTTCAAGCACACATTTCCTGCAGTGCTTCCATATTTTGGTCCAAGCCTTGTATCTGTCCCGTAAATATCGTGCAGATATTATTAGGCAAATAGCAACCCGCACAGATGAGTATGAGCAGTCACACTTCTCGCGCTCCCTCCATGAACGGAATGAGAACAATCCTTAACACACGGTATTATAAATGTGCCCTCTGCCACGAACTTTAAATAATTCACAAAAAAGAGCTTCATTTACTAAGAAAGATACAGATACACTGATCAGCCAGAACATTACGACCTAACAGCCGGTATGTGCACCTTTGGCGCGGATAACAGCGGTGAAGAGTCGTGCCGTGGAAGTTACGAGCTCTTCGTAGGTCGCTGGAAGCAGCTGGCACCACATCTGGACACGACGTCACCTGATTCCCGTAAATTCCGGGGATGCGGCAGTGAGCTCTGACGCCACGTTCAATCAAATGGTTCAAATGACCCCGAGCACTATGGGACTTAACATCTGTGGTCATCAGTCCCCTAGAGCTTACAAGGGAACCTCCCCATCGCACTCCCCTCAGATTTAGTTATAAGTTGGCACAGTGGATAGGCCTTGAAAAACTGAACACAGATCAATCGAGAAAACAGGAAGAAGTTTTGTCGAACTATGAAAAAAATAAGCAAAATATACAAATTGAGTAGTAGATGAGTAACATAAGCCACATCAAGGACAACGTGATCTGAGGAGCGCCGTGGTCTCTTGGTTAGCGTAAGCAGCTGCGGTGCGAGAGAACCTAGCTTCAAGTATTCTCTCGAGCAAAAATTTTAACTTTTTTATTTTCTAGCAATTGACGTGTGTCAATTATCAAAGTTCAGGCACTCACACAATCAACTTCGCTCTCGAAAATTCCAGAACATGTTCAGATTTGCTTGGACATACGCAGGATTTGACGGTCTACACACGGAAAAAATTGGGAAACGTTAAAAACATATGTTTTGACAGAGCACAGGGAAAACTGTGTGACTGTGAAACTGTTGCATTCATTTGTTGCAGTTTATGTGACAAACTCTTATGTTTTCATCACTTTTTTGGGAGTTATTATCACATCCACAAGAAAACCTAAATCGGGCAAGGTAGAAGAATCTTTTTACCCATTCGCCAAGTGTACAAGTTAGCTGGGTCGACAACATATTCCTGTCATGTGACGCACATGCCGTCACCAGTGTCGTATATAATATATCAGGCGTGTTTCCTGTGGAGGAATCGGTTGACCTATGACCTTGCGATCAAATGTTTTCGGTTCCCATTGGAGAGGAACGTACTTTCGTCTACTAATCGCACGGTTTTGCGGTGCGCTCGCAAAACACAGACACTAAACTTATTACAGTGAACAGAGACGTCATTTAACGAACTGACAGATCATAACTTTGCGAAAATAAAGTAAAATTTTCACCCGAGGGAAGACTTGAACCAAAGACCTCTCGTTCCGCAGGTGTTCACGCTAACCACGGGACCACGGCGCTCCTGAATTAACAGTATGCTTTATGTTGCTTATCTTGCACATGGACTACTCAATTAGTGTATTTTACTTATTTTTGCCATAGTTCCACACAACTTCTTCCTGTTTTCTCGATTGATCTGTGTTCAGTTTTTCAAGGCCTGTCCACTGTGCCAACTTATAACTAAATCTGAGGGGGCTGCGATGGGGAGGTTCCCTTGTTAGAACTATTTAAACTTAACTAAGCTAAGGACATCACACACATCCATGCCCAAGGCAGGATTCGAACCTGCGACCGTAGCGGTCACGCGGTTCCAGACTGAAGCGCCTAGAACCTCACGGCCACAACGGCCGGCCACGTTCAATGACATCTCAAATGTGTTAGATCGTGTTCAGATCTGCTGAGTTGGGAGGGGGTCATAACATCAATTGAACCTCGCCACTGTCTTCCTCGTACCACTCCGTCGCACTCCTGACCTTGTGACATGGCGCATTATCTTGATGAAAAATGCCACTGCCATCAGGAAACACGACCGTCATGAATGTGTGTGAGTGGTCTGGAACCAGTTTACTATACTCCTTGGCCTTCATGGGGCCTCGCACGAAATCCACTGGACCCATGGATGCCCACGTGAGTGTTGCCCAGAGCATAATGGAGCTGCCGCCAGCTTGTGTCCGTCCCGCAACAGAGGTGTCAAGGAGTTGCTCCCCTGGAGTACGACGGATCCTCGCTCTCCCATCGACATGATGAATAAGGTATCGGGATTCATCAGACCATGCAACGCTCTGCCACTGCACCAACGTCCAGTGTCGATGGCCACGTGCACGTTTCACTCGTAGTTGCCGACGTGGTGGTGTTAATATAGACGCCTGCATGGGTCGTTGGCTACGGAGATCCACCGACAGGATTGTTCGTCGTACTGTGTGCTCATACACACTTGTACTCTCCACAGCATTAAAGTTTGACGTTAGGTCCGCCACAGTTCGCCGCCTGTCCTTTTTCACCAGTCTGCCCAGCCTACGGAAATCCCACATCTGTAGTGAGGTATGGCTGCCCAACTCCACGGCGTCTGGATGTGGTTTCACTTGGTTTCGCCACGTGTTGGAGACATTCACCCCGGCACTCCTCGAACACCCGACAAGTCGTGCAGTTTCCGAAATGCTCATGCCGAACCTTCGGGCTATCACAATCTGCCCTCGGTCAAACTCAGAGAGACCCTGTGTCTCGCCTGGAAGGGTTTATATCGACAGTGCACTGCTGGCCATTAAAATTGCTACACCACGAAGATGACGTGCTACAGACGCGAAATTTGACCGACAGGAAGAAGATGCTGTGATATGCAAATGATTAGCTTTTCAGAGCATTCAAACAAGCTTGGCGCCGGTGGCGACACCTAAAACCTGCTGACATGAGGAAAGTTTCCAACCGATTTCTCATACACAAACAGCAGTTGACCGGCGTTGCCTGGTGAAACGTTGTTGCGATGCCTCGTGTAAGGAGGAGAAATGCGTACCATCGCGTTTCCGACTTTTATAAAGGTCAGATTGTAGCCTATCGCGATTGCGGTGTAACGTATCGCGACATTGCTGCTCGCCTTGGTCGAGATCCAATGATTGTTAGCAGAATATGGAATCAGCGGGTTCAGGAGGGTAATACGGAACGCCGTGCTGGATCCCAACGGCGTCGTATCACTAGCAGTCGAGATGACAGGCATCTTATCCGCGTGGCTGTCACGGACCGTGCAGCCACGCCTCGATCCCTGAGTCAACAGACGGGGACGTTTGCAAGACAACAACCATCTGCACGAACAGTTCGACGACGTTTGCTGCAGCATGGACTATCAGCTCGGAGACCATGGCTGCGGTTACCTTTGACTCTGCATCACAGACAGGAGCGACTGCGATGGTGTACTCAGCGACGAGCCTGGGTGCACGAATGGCATAACATCATTTTCTCGGATGAATCAAGGTTCAGTTTACAGCATCATGATGGTCGCATCCGTGTTTGGCGACATCGCGGTGAACTCACATAGGAAGCGTGTATTCGTCATCTCCATACTAGCGTATCACCCGGCATGATGGTATGGGGTGCCATTCGTTACACGTGTCGGTCACCTCTTGTTCGCAGTAACGGCACTTTGAACAGTGGACGTTACATTTCAGATGTGTTACGACCTGTGGCTCTACCTTTCATTCGATCCCTGTGAAACCCTACATTTCAGCAGGATAATGCACGACCGCATGTTGCAGGTCCTGTACGGGCGTTTCTGGATACATGAAACGTTCGGCTGTTGCCCTGGCCAGCACATTCTCCATATCTCTCACCAATTGAAAACGTCTGGTCAATGGTGGGCGAGCAACTGGCTCGTCACAATACGCCAGTCACTACTCTTGCTGAACTGTGGTATCGAGTTGAAGCTGCATCGGCAGCTGTACCTGTACACGCCATCCAAGCTCTGTTTGACACAATGCCCAGGCGTATCAAGGCCGTTATTACGGCCAGAGGTGGTTGTTCTGGGTAGTGATTTCTCAGGATCTATGCACCCAAATTCTTTGGAAATGTAATCACATGTCAGTTATAGATTAATATACACTCCTGGAAATTGAAATAAGAACACCGTGAATTCATTGTCCCAGGAAGGGGAAACTTTATTGACACATTCCTGGGGACAGATACATCACATGATCACACTGACAGAACCACAGGCACATAGACACAGGCAACAGAGCATGCACAATGTCGGCACTAGTACAGTGTATATCCACCTTTCGCAGCAATGCAGGCTGCTATTCTCCCATGGAGACGATCGTAGAGATGCTGGATGTAGTCCTGTGGAACGGCTTGCCATGCCATTTCCACCTGGCGCCTCAGTTGGACCAGCGTTCGTGCTGGACGTGCAGACCGCGTGAGACGACGTTTCATCCAGTCCCAAACATGCTCAATGGGGGACAGATCCGGAGATCTTGCTGGCCAGGGTAGTTGACTTACACCTTCTAGAGCACGTTTGGTGGCACGGGATACATACGGACGTGCATTGTCCTGTTGGAACAGCAAGTTCCTTTGCCGGTCTAGGAATGGTAGAACGATGGGTTCGATGACGGTTTGGATGTACCGTGCACTATTCAGTGTCCCCTCGACGATCACCAGTGGTGTACGGCCAGTGTAGGAGATCGCTCCCCACACCATGATGCCGGGTGTTGGCCCTGTGTGCCTCGGTCGTATGCAGTCCTGATTGTGGCGCTCACCTGCACGGCGGCAAACACGCATACGACCATCATTGGCACCAAGGCAGAAGCGACTCTCATCGCTGAAGACGACACGTCTCCATTCGTCCCTCCATTCACGCCTGTCGCGACACCACTGGAGGTGGGCTGCACGATGTTGGGGCGTGAGCGGAAGACGGCCTAACGGTGTGCGGGACCGTAGCCCAGCTTCATGGAGACGGTTGCGAATGGTCCTCGCCGATACCCCAGGAGCAACAGTGTCCCTAATTTGCTGGGAAGTGGCGGTGCGGTCCCCTACGGCACTGCGTAGGATCCTACGGTCTTGGCGTGCATCCGTGCGTCGCTGCGGTCCGGTCCCAGGTCGACGGGCACGTGCACCTTCCGCCGACCACTGGCGACAACATCGATGTACTGTGGAGACCTCACGCCCCACGTGTTGAGCAATTCGGCGGTACGTCCACCCGGCCTCCCGCATGCCCACTATACGCCCTCGCTCAAAGTCCGTCAACTGCACATACGGTTCACGTCCACGCTGTCGCGGCATGCTACCAGTGTTAAAGACTGCGATGGAGCTCCGTATGCCACGGCAAACTGACTGACACTGACGGCGGCGGTGCACAAATGCTGCGCAGCTAGCGCCATTCGACGGCCAACATCGCGGTTCCTGGTGTGTCCGCTGTGCCGTGCGTGTGATCATTGCTTGTACAGCCCTCTCGCAGTGTCCGGAGCAAGTATGGTGGGTCTGACACACCGGTGTCAATGTGTTCTTTTTTCCATTTCCAGGAGTGTATTTGTCCAATGAAAACCCGTTTATCATCTGCATTTCTTCTTGGTGTAGCAATTTTAATGGCCAGTAGTGTAGAATGGTGGTCACAATGTTTTGGCTGATCAATGTATACTGCCCCAGTTTACTACTTCGCATCACTGCAAAGTTGGGGGATAGTAATAATAACTTACGGCATTTCGAAAAAGATAAACTCTCTAAAATGAAACAAGGCTTCAGATCCTTATGGCACCCCTGTCAGGTTGTGTACAGAAGTTTCAGCTGATTTAGCTCCCATTTTAACCATAATACATCGTAGACATTTTGAACAAAAAACTGTGTACAATGACTAGAGAAAGTACAGGTCACTTCTGCTTACAGCAAGGGTAACAGAAGTTATCCACAAAATTACCGTCCATTATCATTGGTGTCTATCTCCTGTAGAATCCTAAGTTATATTCTGAGTTCAAATATAATGAGATATCTCGAACGAAATGTCCTCCTCAGCGCAAACCAGCATGCATTCCGAAAACATCGATAATGTGAGGAACATGACATCCTGAGAGCCATGGACCAAGGAAATCGGGCAATGGAATATTTCCTTACTTAAGGAAAGCATTTGATCTGGTGCCACATCAGTGTTTATTAACAAAAGTACGATTACGTAGGTCATTAAACAGAATTTCTGCTGGGGATAAGGATTTCTCGGTAGGCAGAACGCAGCACCTTGCAGAGTCATCTGCAGAAGTAGACGTAATTTCAAGCGAGCCAAAGGAAAGTGTGTTGGAACCTTTTTTGTTCACGTTGAGCATCAGTGACGCTGAAGACAATATTAATGACAACCTCAGAAATTTCGCACATGATGCAGTTATCTATAATGAAGTACTGTCTGAGAAAAGCTGCACAGATGTACAATCAGATCTTGAGAAGATTTCAAAGTGGTACAAAGCTTGCCCGTAGTGTGCCACAATACAAAATTTTGCATTTCAAGAAACAATGAAACGTAGTATTCTAAGACTATAGTATCAATTATTCTCAATTAGAATCAGTCAACTCACATAAATATGAAGGCACAACAATTTTTAGAGATATGAATTGAGATGATCACATAGGCCCAGTCATAGGTAACGTAGGTGGAAGACGTCGGTTCATTGGTAGGATACTGGGAAAATACAGTTAGTCGTCAGAGGAGACTGCTTGGGAATCACTTCTGCGTCCCTTCTTAGAATATTTCCCAAGCGTGTAGGAGCCATACCAAATAGGACCACCAGGAGATATTGTTGGACACACACGAGAGCGTCATGAAAGTGATGAAAAACTTCAGTTGGCAACTTTTGAAGATAGAAGAAAATTATCCCACGAAAGCCTGGTTACAAAATTCCAGAAATCAGAATTAGGTGAAGGATCTAGATGTGTCCTTTGTACCCTTCCGCCTCACTCGCGTAGGAACCTCGAAGAGATAATTGGACTAATTCCAGCATCCACGGAGTATTTAAAGAGTTGTTCTTCCCGCGCTCCATATGCGATTGGAACAGGGAGGATCCCTAATGTGTGGTACCATGCTAAGTACCCTCAACCATGCACTTCGCTGTAGGTTTCATAGTATGTATGTAGATGAAGATGCAGCTGCTGGCAGAGATGATTTGTCAGCCACGTTTACGCATATTCGCAAATATTTGTAGCGCATTTCTCAAACAGTTTTTCTCGTGCGATGAAAAACGTGACGCACGGTTTTTCGTTTGCAAGGACTACGCACAACTGTAAATAAGTGTGACGACGAAAGCGACGTGAGTCAGGGCGCACGCGCGGCGCCCGCCTACGTCACACGCACCTACCACACCGCAAAACGCGGCCAGCCTCTCTGCCTTAACGCTCACGCGTCTTGCATTGCGAAATGAGCTCCAAATTCTCATGTGGTCACAACCGTTTCACGAAAATGTTGAAGACATTCTGGAAGGTCGAGGAATAGATACCAAAACTTTCAAGAGCCAAGAATAAAAATATGTTGATAAGGATAGGCACAAAAACGCATAAGACGGAAAGCAGTTTCTGAAAGGGAAAGTGCCCGAAGGGTTCTTAGAAAGCACAGAAGGAAATTTTGTCCGTAGCAGCTTGTGAGATTTGGCATTAATGTGGTAGTACAAACAGGAAAATGAAGAAGTGACCTTTCAGCCATACCACCAATCTCTGCAGGCAAATTTAATTAAATGAAAAGAGGAAATATAAGAAACAACAATAAAATGCAAGAGTTATGGAAAAAGTTGGGATTAACTACCTGGCTGCAATATGTCATTAGTCATAATCATTTTCTTCTGCATTTGTTGGCCTTTGCCGATTACACCTACTCATAATCAGTTTTAAGTTCTATCATCTCGTTTCGGTTCTGCCTATAGCCTTTCGTGCTGTTGGTTTTACTCCTGTACGTAATGGCACACAGAATTCTCTTTAACTTTGATTTGTCAAAAGACGATTCATAATGAAGTTTGTCACCTATCAAATCGCCATATCAAAGCTATAACCATTTCCGCCGTTCTGGTAGCAATCTTTAGTATTCATCGTGGTTGGCAGTACCATGGCTGTATGATCTCATGTGGAAGCGTGATGTGAAACGCTTCATGTGAAAATCATACAGACAGTAGTTGATCCTATACTGAGAATTTAATTGACTTTTTCTGGGCGGGCACCAGAGAGTCGATAAATTTAAAGAACATCGTTAATTTAACATGTTGCTTTATTAAGTACTACTAGGAACTTTAGAGTTTTACTCAGTCTCATGTGCATAGTACATGTGGATACATCATAGCATAAAACGTAAGTCACGTGCCACGCGCATTTTTTTTTACACATGATATGGTCGTCAGTGTACAGAAGCTCGGAATAGATATCCATAAACGACACCGATAGATGTTGTCGGTAAGACTTCGTAATACTGTTGCCCGACCCTTATCGGAATGTACGCTATCAAATTTTCAAAGGCAAACTACTCCGTGATGTACTACCACTGTTTCTACTTTTAGAGATTTCCCCTTTTTAAGGGCGAAACGTCTTATATTACGTATGTGTAGTTTAGACCTATTTCATTTTGACAGGGATTTAAAGAAATTTGGGGTGAATTGAATTTAAGGTGGTATCCCTATCACTTATACTAGATATTACTTTATGCATTGTTACTTTGTGGCCCCACTGATTTAATAAAGGGGATTCCCTCAAACACTTATTGAATACAGTCCGTCTAATTGTAGCTTACTGTAGTAAGTGTGCTATTACCGTTGTTGTTGTAGTCCTGAGACTGGTTTGATGCAGCTCTCCATGCTACTCTATCCTGTGCAAGCTTCTTAATCTCCCAGTACCTACTGCAACCTACATCCTTCTGAATCTGCTTAGTGTATTCATCTCTCGGTCTCCCTCTACGATTTTTACCCTCCACGCTGCCCTCCAATGCTAAATTTGTGATCCCTTGATGCCTCAAAACATGTCCTACCAACCGATCCCTTCTTCTAGTCAAGTTGTGCCACAAACTTCTCTTCTCCCCAATCCTATTCAATACCTCCTCATTAGTTACGTGATCTACCCACCTTATCTTCAGCATTCTTCTGTAGCACCTCATTTCGAAAGCTTCTATTCCCTTCTTGTCCAAGCTGATTATGGTCCATGTTTCACTTCCATACATGGCTACACTCCATACAAATACTTTCAGAAACGACTTCCTGACACTTAAATCTATACTCGATGTTAACAAATTTCTCTTCTTCAGAAACGCTTTCCTTGCCATTGCCAGTCTACATTTTATATCCTCTCTACTTTGACCATCATCAGTTATTTTACTCCCTAAATAGCAAAACTCCTTTACTACTTTAAGTGTCTCATTTCCTAATCTAATCCCCTCAACATCACCCGATTTAATTTGACTACATTCCATTATCCTCGTTTTGCTTTTGTTGATGTTCATCTTATATCCTCCTTTCAAGACACTGTCCATTCCGTTCAACTGCTCTTCCAAGTCCTTTGCTGTCTCTGACAGAATTACAATGTCATCGGCAAACCTCAAAGTTTTTACTTCTTCTCCATGAATTTTAATACCTACTCCGAATTTTTCTTTTGTTTCCTTTACTACTTGCTCAATATACAGATTGAATAACATCGGGGAGAGGCTACAACCCTGTCTCACTCCTTTCCCAACCACTGCTTCCCTTTCATGCCCCTCGACTCTTATAACTGCCATCTGGTTTCTGTACAAATTGTAAATAGCCTTTCGCTCCCTGTATTTTACCCCTGCCACCTTCAGAATTTGAAAGAGAGTATTCCAGTTAACGTTGTCAAAAGCTTTCTCTAAGTCTACAAATGCTAGAAACGTAGGTTTGCCTTTTCTTAATCTTTCTTCTAAGATAAGTCGTAAGGTTAGTATTGCCTCACAGTATTACCGTTGTTATAGACATCAAAACTTAGACTTTTACAGGGTCGTTCAATAAGTAACGCAACACATTTTTTTTCACAGCCAATTTCGGTTGAAAAAATGCGGAATGTGTTGTGGGACATCGTAGAATATTCCCGCTTCAACTCCTATAGTTTCACGAAGTTGGGATAGGTGGTGTCGCTATACCTGACAAATGGCGTCTGCAAGGGATGTGCGTTCCAGGCAGAGAGCTATCATTCAGTTTGTTTTGGCGGAAAACCAGAGCATCACACATACTGATAGGCACTTGTAGAATTTCTAAGGAGACCTCGCAGTGAACGAAAGCACGGAAAGTCGTTGAGCGAGGGGTCTGTCGTCGCAACAAGATGGCGCAAACCTGTGCGATGTCCCGCGTGGCGGCCATCCGCACACAGATCCGGTCTCCTGCAATGCTGAAACGTGCGGTCACTCGATCACAGTCAATCACCTAGCTGCACAACTGGACGTCTCTGGTGGTAGATCTCTCTCATGGAGCAACGATCAACTCTGAAATGTGTTGTGCTACACAAGAACACAAGACTGGAATACTCTCTTTCAAATTCTGAAGGTGGCAGGGGTAAAATACAGGGAGCGAAAGGCTATTTACAATTTGTACAGAAACCAGATGGCAGTTATAAGAATCGAGGGACATGAAAGGGAAACAGTGGTTGGGAAGGGAGTGAGACAGGGTTGTAGCCTCTCCCCTATGTTATTCAATCTGTATATTGAGCAAGCAGTAGAGGAAACAAAAGAAAAATATGTAGTACGTAATAAAATCCATGGAGAAGAAATAAAAGCTTAAGGTTCGCCGATGACATGGTAATTCCGTCAGACAGCAAAGGACTTGGAAGAGCAGTTGAACGGAATGGACAATGTCTTGAAGGTAGGATATAAGATGAACATCAACAAAAGCAAAACGAGAGTAATGGAATGTATTCGAATTAAATCGAGTGATGCTGAGGGAAATAGATTAGGAAATGAGACACTTAAAGTAATAAATGAGTTTTGCTATTTGGGGAGCAAAATAGCTGATGATGGTCGATGTAGAGAGGATATGAAATGTAGACTGGCAATGGCAAGGAAAGCGTTTCTGAAGAAGAGAAATTTGTTAACATCGAGTACAGATTTAAGTGTCAGGAAGTCGTTTCTGAAAGTATTTGTATGGAGTGAGGCCATGTATGGAAGTGAAACATGGACGGTAAATAGTTTGGACAAGAAGAGAATAGAAGCTTTAGAAATGTGGTGCTACAGAAGAATGCTGAAGATTAGATGGGTAGGTCACATAATTAATGAGGAGGTATTCAATAGGATTGGAGAGAAGAGGAGTTTGTGGCACATCTTGAATAGAAGAAGGGATCGGTTGGTAGGTCATGTTCTGAGGCATCAAGGGATCACCAATTTAGTACTGGAGGGCAGCGTGGAGGGTAAAAATCGTAGAGGGAGACCAAGAGATGAATACACTAAGCAGATTTAGAAGGATGTAGGTTGCAGTAGGACTGGGAGATGAAGAAGCTTGCACAGGATAGAGTAGCATGGAGAGATGCATCAAAGCAGTCGCAGGGCTGAAGACCACAACAACAACACAAGAAATTGAAGAAACGTTTTCAGTTTCTTTGTTGCCGCAAAAAATGCAAACGAACTGCTACATCTCCATGACAACGCAAGGTCTCACACAAGTCTGCACATCCGAGAGGGTTTCACACAGCTCCATTGTTCTGTTCTTCCTCATCCACCCTACAGCCCTGACCTCGTACCTCCGACTTCCATCTGTTTGGCCCAATGAAGGGTGCACTTCGCGGGAAACAGTACGTGGATGACGGGGTGGTTACTGATGCAGCAAGGCACTGGTTCCGACCGATTTGATCAGAGATTATGTTGAAAGATAGGGTTCTGTAGCCAAAAGAAAGGGGAATAATATGGTGTATTTGAATCCCGAATAAAACCAATCTGCTTTTAGAAAAGAAGTGGTGCATTACTTAATGAACGCCCTCCGTATACCAACAGTACTAGCAAGAAAAGTTGACCGGTTACATCGGCTGTGTAACAATGTAAACCACAAAACGCATGAAATCTGGAAAAAACAGTCTGTGAGAGATGTGTATAGTCATTACAATTTTGTGTGAAAAAAACGAGATGCAAAAAGCTAACGATGAATGGAGAGATCAAGCTCTCATCGGAGTTAAGCGTTTTGGGGTTAAAGGTGAGAGTAAATAAAAAATATTGGCGGCTGAAATTTATTGGTGTAAGGTACTAAGCTTGATGGATCACTGTAGCAATTTATTTACAAATACTTCGAAGTGGTCATTTCATTTTTACTAGCAGTTCCATCAAACATTGAAGCAGGAAGTTTATTCAATGTTCTCAATAAATGTAAATACAGTCAAAAGGAATAGACTTAACAACGAAGTTCTTGATGGGTACCTTGCTACAAAGATAGGAACTCTAGGAAACTATCGCTGCCGGCCGGAGTGGCCGTGCGGTTCTAGGCGCTACAGTCTGGAGCCGCGAGACCGGAACGGTCGCAGGTTCGAATCCTGCCTCGGGCATGAACGTGTGTGATGTCCCTAGGTTAGTTAGGTTTAAGTAGTTCTAAGTTCTAGGGGACTGATGACCTCAGACGTTGAGTCCCATAGTGTTCAGAGCCATTGGAAACTATCGCTCAGGTTTAGAACAAAATAGTGCCGTACTAAATGCAGCGAAAAGATGCAAAAGTAATGTTTTAGCTTCTTATCCCGTAAATCTACGAATATTTTGTATAGTGTATTATAGCTATTTTATGTCATTAAACACGTGAAATAAAACGTTGTTCTTTCCTATAATTATACACCCTAAATCTAGAGGAATATTCCAAAAGAAACTGGGCTAAAACAAAATATAGGAAGTAAAAACATTGTGTACTACGCCTCTCTAGCAGCGTCTGCTACTGGAATTCATTGAGAATTTCCGTAACGAAGCTTGCGGGTATTCGTTGGATATCCTCTATTCTTTCTGCTAATCTTACTGGGTAAGGATCCCAGACTAATGAAAAGTACTCAAGAATCGGTCGAACGAGCGTCTTGTAAGCCATTTCTTTCGTAGATGAATTACATTTCCTTGAGATTCTTCGAATGAACTTCAGCCTGGTATCTGCTTTTTCTATTTGTTTTCGTGATCACTTCACTTTAGGTCGCTCAAGAAAGCTACTTCTAGACATTTTATGTTAGTTACTGTTTCCAGTGATGCGTCGCCAGTATTTACATATGTTAAAAGTTAAGTCGTATGATAAGACTGGCTGGGGAAACCCGAATGGCAGGTTCAGCCCTGAACTGGAAAGGAACTGGAAAGGTGTTTTGTATTTTTCGCGCCAGTAGGCACCTTCCCTTAGCGAAGTGTGAATGTTAAGTGTAGGTGACTGTACTGGATGTGTAAGTAGTGAAGTGTCATGTACATATTGGACTGAAGGGAGACGGTGAGCCGGCCAGTGTGGCCGATCGGTTCTAGGCGCTACAGTCTGGAACCGCGCGACAGCTACGGTTACAGGTTCGAATCCTGCCTCGAGCATGGATGTGTGTGATGTCCTTACGTTAGTTATGTTTAAGTGGTTCTAAGTGCTAGGGGACTGATGACCTCAGAAGTTAAGTCTCATAGTGATCAGAGCCATGTGTGGAGAAGGTGAAATCCGATGCCGGCACATAGCCTACAACCAGGGGGGTCGCCGAGCTTAACGTGTCACATGTCCCCACGACATGACACACTGCGGAGAGGGTTGGAATTTAATCCGCAACATTGGCGGGCACAGATTGGTGGTCAGGGACTTTGCGCCACCACCCCTGCTGCTCCCTCTGCAGTAAAGGCAAAAGGAAAATTGAAAACAGCACGCGGCGCACCCGGAAGGTCACCCATCCAAGTACTGACCAGGTCCGACGGTACTTCGGTGATCTGACGGGAACCAGTATATCCAGCGCGGCACGGGCGTTGACGTTACATTTATTTACTTTCAGGCCCGAATGCCATTCCCTGCACCAAACATCGTTCCCCAGCAGATCGTCCTGCACGTCCCTACAATCTTCTGGTGTTGCAACCTTGCGATAGACAACAGCATCATCCATGAATAGCCTCAGGGAGCCTCCAACATTGTCCACTAGATCTTTAGTATAAATTGTAAACTAACGGGCTAAGTCATTCCATTCGGATTCCGCCGGGAACTCAAAGCTGAGTTCTTAGTGATCTCTGTCTAAACTCATAGAGTGCGTATATCTATGGAGCGAACTTTCAGATGCTTTTTATCGCCAACATACACTTACGGAATTAGGGAGTGCACACCTTGACCGGACGCTGCCAAACTGATACTCCAATACGTCCAATGTACCTATAGGATATACTGACGTGACAAGTCATAGGATAGCGATATGCACATGTCGGTAGTATCGCGTACACAATGTATGAAAGGGCAGTGCAGTGGCAGAGATGTCATTTGTACTCAGGTAATTCATGTGAGAAGGTCTGCGACGTTATTGTGGCAGCACGACGGAAATTAATAGACTTTAAACACGGAGTAGCAGTTGGAGCTAGACACACTGGACATTTCATTTCGGAAATTGTTAGTGAATTCAACATTCCGAGATTCACAGTCTCAAGAGGGTGCTGAGAACACCAAATTCCAGGTATTTCCTCTCATCGCAGACGGGACAGTTGCCGACGGTCTTCGCTTAAGGACAGAGAGCAGCTGCGTTTGCGTAGAGTTGTCGTTGCTAACAGACAAGCAACACTGCGTGAAATAGCCGCAGAAATCAGTGTGGTACGTACGAAGAACGTATCCGTTAGGACAATGCTGCGAAATTTGGAGTTAGTGGGCTATGGCAGCAGACAGCCGACGCGAATGACTTTGCAGACTCCACGAAATCAAGGACCCAAGTCGTCGTCAAGGCATTACGCAAGCTGGTTCTTGTTCCATAATGATGTGGACTAGGTCCTCTTGTTCCACTGAACGGGTCATTGACTGTAGATGGATATGTTCAGTTACTTGGACACCATTTGCAGCCATTCGTGGACTCCATGTTACCAAACAACAAAAGAATTTTCATGGATGACAATACGCCATGTCACCGGGTCACAATTGTTCGCGACTGAGTTGAAGAATATTCTGGACAATTCGAGTAAATGATTTGGCCATCCAGATCGTCTGACATGAATCCCGTCATACATTTATGGGACATAATCGAGAGGTCAATTCGTGCACGAAATCCTGCACTGCAACACTTTCGCAATCATTGACGTCTAAAGAGGCAGCATGGCTCAATATTTGTGCACGTGAGTTCCCACGACTTGGATCCACACCACGTCGAGTGGCTGCGCTACGCCGAGCAAAAGGAGGTCCGACACAATGTTAGGAGGTACACTATTGGCCATTAAAATTGCTACACCAAGAAGATGACGTGCTATAGACGCGAAATTTAACCAACAGGAAGAAGATGCTGTGATATGCAAATGATTAGCTTTTCAGAGCGTTCATACAAGGTTGGCGCCAGTGGCGACACCTACAACGTGCTCACATGAAGAAAGTTTCCAACCGATACGGTCTATCGTATCGCGACACTGCTGCTCGGCCTCGTATCACTAGCAGTCGAGATGACAGGCATCTTATCCGCATGGCTGTAACGGATCGTGCAGCCGCGTCTCGAGCCCTGAGTCAACAGATGGGGACTTTTGCAAGACAACAACCAGCTGCACGAACAGTTCGACGACGTTTGCAGCAGCATGGACTATCAGCTCGGAGACAATGGCTGCGGTTACCCTTGACGCTGCATCATAGACAGGAGCGCCTGCGATGGTGTACTCTACGACGAACCTGGGTGCACGAATGGCAAGACGTCATTTTTTCGGATGAATCCAGGTTCTGTTTACAGCATCACGATGGTCGCATCCGTGTTTGGCGACATCGCGGTGAACGCACATTGGAAGCGTGTATTCGTCACCGCCATACTGGCGTATCACCCGGCGTGATGGTATGGGGTGCCGTTGGTTACACGTCTCAGTCACCTCTTGTTTGCATTGCCGGCACTTTGAACAGTGGACGTTACATTTCAGATGTGTTACGACCCGTGGCTCTACCCTTCATTCGATCCTTGCGAAACCCTACATTTCAGTAGGATAATGCACGACCGCATGTTGCAGGTCCTGTACGGGCCTTTTTGGATACAGAAAATATTCGACTGCTGCTCTGGCAAGCACATTCTCCAACTGAAAACGTTTGGTCAATGGTGGCCGAGCAACTCGTCACAATACTCCAGTCACTACTCATGATGAACTGTGGTATCGAGTTGAAGCTGCATGGGCAGCTGTACCTGTACACGCCATCCAAGCTCTGTTTGACTCAATGGCCAGGCGTATCAAGGCCGTTAGTACGGCCAGAGGTGGTTGCTCTAGGTTCTGATTTCTCAGAATCGATGCACCGAAACTGCGTGAAAACGTAATCCCATGCCAGTTATAGAATAATATATTTGTCCAATGGATACCCGTTTATCGTCTGCATTTCTTTTTGGTGTAGCAATTTTAATGGCCAGTAGTGTATCGCATGACTTTTGTCACCTCAGTGTAATTTGCATCCGAAAACCAGGCCGGCCGCTGTGGCCGAGAGGTTCTAGGCGCTTCAGTCCGGAAACGCGTGCTGGTACGGGCGCAGGCTCGAATCCTGCCTCGGGCATGGATGTCTGTGACGTTTTTAGGTTAGTTGACTTTAAGTAGTTCTAAGTCTAGAGGACTGATGTCCTCAGATGTTAAGTCCCATAGTGGTTAGAGCCATTTGAACCATTTGAACCGGAAACGAGGCATATCAATATTTTGACAGGCGTTCTCTTTATCATGCACCAAAAAAGATGTTCGAGTGGAATGCACCACAGAAACGCTGGCCACGTGACAAAGGGAAGATTAATATTTGATACGCGCGTCTGAAAACTTGCGAAAGTTTCGCTGCGAGATCCATTTTGAGTATCACCGCTGCAATGGGAGACAGTGTTGTGAGCGAAATGCAGAGACACTCTTGATTCTTTAAGCCGTATTTCTTACATCAGCAGGTCCTTTTCTTGGCAGCTCAGAACGGCAGGTCTGGGTGAGAGCTCCTACAATGGATACCGGTGCTCCACCTGCGCAATACCAGCCCCGAATACCTAGAAGAGTGTGGCATGGCGTGGCCACGAGTGGGATCCACGGGCCAGGAGAAAGCGCGCCTCGTGTCAGCGCTTCCACGAACACGGCGGCTACGTGACTCCCGGCCTGTCTTGTCTGTCGCTGGAGACGCGACGTCCCGCTCGTAGCCAAGTAGCTGTCTGGGGTTTCTGCGTACATTGAGCCGGCCTGGGCCCTCAGGTACGCACTGCCGGTCACGCGCTCACAGCCCGACCACCAACAGCGGTCTGCAGCGTACAGCGTCCAGGCGACGTTTTCAAACGTCGTACGGGTCGTCTCCAGACACATCTTAGGCCTGAAATCTGACTGACCGGAGTAAAAAAAATGGTTCAAATGGCTCTGAGCACTATGGGACTTAACTTCTGAGGTCATCAGTCCCATAGAACTTAAAACTATAAAACTACTTAAACCTAACTAACCTAAGGACATCACACACATCCATGCCCGAGGCAGGATTCGAACCTGCGACCGTAGCGGTCGCGCGGCTCCAGACTGTAGCGCCTAGAACCGCTCGGCCACTCCGGCCGGCAGACTGGAGTAGAACTGTCGTTAGTGACGAGTCCCGATTCGGACTGAGTCCCGATGATCAGTGAAAAAAAAATGGTTCAAATGGCTCTGAGCACTACGAGACTTAACTTCTGAGGTCATCAGTGCCCTAGAACTTAGAACTACTTAAGCCTAACTAACCTAAGGACATCACACACATCCATGCCCGAGGCAGGATTCGAAACTGCGACCGTAGCGGTCGCGCGGTTCCAGACTGTAGCGCCTAGAACCGCTCGGCCACTCCGGCCGGCGATGACCAGTGAAGACGTGTCTGGAGACGCCCCGAACGACTGTGGGTTACCAACCTAATTGTCGCTTGTCATACGGCCCGACAACCAGGGGTGATGGGCTAGCGTGCCGTTTCTTTGCATAGCAGTACGCCTTACAGCCCAGCTGTACGTTGCCTTTCGTGCAAGTAACCCTGAACTTACATTTTAGAAAGATAACGTCCGCCTGCACACGGCGAAAGTGTCTCCAGCTTGTCTTCGTGCTTGCCAAACCCTGACTTTGCCAGCAACGTCTCCGGATCTCTGCCCAATTGAGAACGTCTGGAGCATTATGGGCAGGTCCATCAACCAGCTTGGGATTTTGACTGTCTAATGCCCTAACTGGACAGAATTTCGCACGATATCCCTCAGGACTTCCAACAACTCTATCAATAAATGCCAAGCCGAATAACTGCTAGCATAAGGACCAGAAATTGAACAGCGCTTTATTGACTTGCTCAATCTGCGAAGCTCTTTCCCATGAAACATCTACCAATTTCCGTCCCATTCGGGTAATGCCTTCATGATGCGCCGCTTTTTTTTCGGTTATCTATATCATGGAAGGAATGAAAGGAATGACATCTACCAAACGTTTCACGATAATTTCTATACAAGAATTACAATATAACTATATCCAGCTGCGTGTTTGTCGTCCCGTACCGGTTCAAATGGTTCAAAAGGCTCTGAGCACTATGGGACTTAACATCTGAGGCCATCAGTCCCCTAGAACTTAGAACAACTTAAACATAACTAACCTAAGGACATCACACACATCCATGCCCGAGGCAGGATTCGAACCTGCGACTGTAGTGGTCGCGCGGTTCCAGACTGAAGCGCCTAGAACCGCTCGGCCACACCGGCCGGCTCCCCTACCAGCCACCCATTTGTCTTTCAGTATCGGCCAGAAGTAATTACAATTTTTAATTTATATTTACTTCTTCTTTCTTCTTTTCACACTGAAATGGGCGAAAATGAGAAAAAAAAGAGGAAACTACAATGAAGAGTGCATGAAAATGGCTGTGAGTGAGACAATGTCTAAAAGAATTACCTTGTGGGAGGTAGCTGAAGCGTTTTTAATAACTAGAAAAGAAAACGATCGCCACAGATGAGGGGAGATTAAAAGCGGAAAAATTAAAGTCTGAAGGTGAGTTGAAGAAAACTGAACTGATGTCGGGTGTTCCAAAAACTTAACTCGCAAAGGGTAGCCATGAAAAGACAGACGCAAAGCGGTGAAAAAAATTGGAATTTACTGGAAATAATGGTTCAATAGAAGAGACTGAAAAGCGCGTTATGTGTTTTGAGTCATTTGAAGAAGACTAGGCACTGTGTACCAAGTGTAGAGGCTGGGCACACGATGAGTGTGTGGTTCAGGAGATCATTTTGTATTTCATTTCGATCTCTGTAAAACAGTGAGCTAAACATTGTCGAATCGAGCTGATACAGTAACAATAAGTTCCCACACTTATGTTTTCTATTATTATTCCGTTAGTATCAGTGCAATGTGTCAATAACAACCGGTATTATCACAGAAAATACAATGTCCGATACTGCAATACACTTTCTACAAGCTTTGTAATTGTAGTTCTTTTACTTATGTATACTAAAAAATAAAAATCATTACACTGTGCTATTCATAGAACATGTCTTGAGCTAAAAGAATAGTGTATTAACAATCCGACTGGCCACAAACATTTTATCTAAAAACGTATCCCAACCGATACTGCATGACTCCCCCTTATGCAGCCTGTAAACTGTAAACTGACTCCTTCCAAATTATTTCGATACAAATCGTACTAACTATGTGTGGAACATCTGTCAAGATTAACCAAGTAAGCTGCTGGATTGGGGCCTGTCCGTAGGTCTCCACCAGGATGTGAACACACGGAAAGGTAAATACCTCCAGTTTTCACTACCTCCAGTGAATTTTGAGTTTACCTTTCGTCGGTAAGCTGAAAACTCGTTTTACACTCCTGGAAATGGTGTTCGTCTCACTGCCTCTGTTAAGTAAATAAGATTGCCACAACCTAATGCACTATTTGCCTCCTATTCCACGAAAGGATGCTCAAACGTGTGAGTCTCGTAGGAGGGGGAGGCAGAAATCTTCCTTCATCTGCTAACAGCTTCGACAGGGAAAGTAGCATTTGTTACAGAATTGTGCTTCCTCCTAAGTTCTTACAGTTTTTAGCACGCCAAGCGCTCTTAGAAAGAGATTAGATTTTGTTTATGTAGGAGCTATTTATATTGAATCTCTCCAGTAACAAAATCTTATAGACTCCATAAAGATAATGTCTCACTCCGTCCTGTGGTCTCTTCATTCTCAGTTCCATGTTACAAAGTAACCAGAGAGTGAAATGACCTGATACAGAGCAAAACCAAGTTTAAACCTAGGCGTGGTATTCTTAATTAAATTGACTTAGTGAACAAGTTAAAAGACATGCAAATCCCCCCTAGTGCCACGCTAGTTTCTTTTGATGTTAGCAACATATTCAGTAATACACCTGTTGAGCAGTGCCTAAACATCTAGCAGACTTACTGCATAAATCAGGAGTTAAGCTGGTTGTCACAGATGACATAAGGTTAGCTACACAAACTTGTCTAACACAAAATTATACCCGTTTCAATGGTAGAATACAAAAATAGTTGGATGGTCTGGCTATGGGATCCCCCCTCAGTCCTGACCTTGCTGAAATCTTCATGAACAATTTTGAAAAAAAAAGAAAGATTTTCGGAAAATAATCCACTCTCTTCCAACGTTTGACACTGTTGTTGTGTTGTGATTATGGACAGGTACTGCCAGACAACTCCAAATATTCCTCAAGAGACTAATTTCTAAGCACAACAGTATAAAATTCACAATGGAGTTTGAGTGTAACTGTATAAATTATTTAGATCTAACCATAGAAATCAGTGACCATACTTTCATGATTTATAGGAAACGTACCACCACAGATATTGTAATACCTGCCAATTCTCAATAACCAATGACCCATAAACATACTACCTTTCATTCAATGAAGCATCGCGTAATATCCATCCCCATGAGTGAATTAAATGCAATCAAACAAATAGCATCAAACAAAAGCTACCTTCCTACCTTAATTGACTCCCCAATGCACAAAAAGCAGAAACAGCAGGTGTACTCTCTTCTTTACTCTGTTCTCGAGCCACTACGTCAAGAACACAATAAATTATGCACAATTCTTATTTAGAAGAAGTCTCACCGGATGTAATGGCCGCGCGGGATTAGCCGAGCAGTCTAGGGAGCTGCAATCATGGACTGTGCGGCGGGTACCGGCGGAGGTTCGAGTCCTCCCTCGGGCATGGGTGTGTGTGTTTGTCCCTAGGATAATTTAGGTTAGGTAGCGTGTAAGCTTAGGGACTGATGACCTTAGCAGTTAAGTCTCATAAGATTTCACACACTTTTTTTTATGTGATGAGAAAGCTTAAATCCAGGAACGTAAAACCATAATTTTATGTGCTCAACACTGTTGGACACATTTGTCCAATGATAAAGAGAGCACTCCTGTTTTGGAAAAGAGTGGAAAATATAAAATTAGTAGTAACTGTATAATTCTATTTAAGTCAGTTGGCAGGGCAATATGCGCCACAAAAGTTGGAAACTTAGAAAAGCAGACTCTACTTCTGCAGGCCAGCTGCTTAAAGAAGGCCATAGTTACAAGGTGAAAAATGAAGTATTACGTCACATCCATAAAGGAAGGAAGATGAACTGTCTTGAAATAATGGAAATTAATAAATATATGTCAATCAGCCCATGTTTAGTACTGAAGGACTAGACACAGTTCCCTTACTCGCCATTTCTAAATGCAGATACTACTTGTAATCCCATCTAGGCCATGTTGTAAATTACTTCTCTTACTCGCATGCCCCGTTTTCCTTTATTTCATTTACAATAATTTCTCTCGTGTTAAAAAATGTTACTTTGTATAATCACAGCTGCTTCACTTACCTGATTAATTTCTCTAGTGTATCTTATCTGTTTCTAATTTAGGATCTATTAAAGACAAGATTATTTTATTAAGACACACCTTTGGAACGTGTCATTTAAATTTATTGTTCAATTTATTTTTGTCTATGAACAGCTGCTGTAATTTGTATGTAGTCCATTAATTAATGTGTCACATATTTTATCTTAGTTATTAATCTTACACCGCCTGTACACTGAAATTATCCCTCTTATTTTATTGCTAAGCGTAACGCTAACATTCTTCGTCTCTGGAAACGGAGATACTTTGTAGATGCACTAGTTTAAAATCTTTGATCTAATAAAATTTCACAGCACCACATACGTATCTTTGTACCTGATGATGGCGTTAACAGCCGAAAACCGGCTTGTGACATAAATAATAAATTTTGCAGATTATTATCCCAGTGTTGTGTGTATGTTCATTCATGACGTATAAAATATTCTACCAGGAACTGTCGGAACAGTCAGTCAGTGCAGTTATACTTTACCTACACGACTTAGCGAGATGCACCTTTGCCTGTTCCTTATGTAACTTATAAAGGATATGCTTCTTGTTTGGGGTCACAATACCCTGTCTGATCGAAAGTACCCAGACTCATATTAGTGAACATTAATATGAGAGTGTCCACCATTCGCCATTACGGCGGTCTGAACTCTGCTGGGGACACTTTCAATGAGATCTGAATGTCTGTGGAGGAATGGGAGCCTGTCTTCCTCAAGACAACCAGGAAAGGTAGCGGAACTGGACGCTGCGGTCTGGAGCGAATTCGACATTCGAACCCATCCCAAAGCTTCTCCAATGGGTTCAGTCTGAGACTGTGGCATACCAGTTTATTTGTGGGTATGTTATTGTCGACAGTCCATTGCCTCATGTATGCTGCTTCGTGATAGGGTGCATTCTCATGCTGATACAAACGATTATCGCCTCCGAACTGCTCCTCTATTGTGCGCAGTGCACTATGTTGTAAAATGTGTTCATATTCTTCCGCGTTTAGTGTTTTTCTGTAGCGCTATAAGGAACACCATCCTAACCACGGGTTAGGTTAGGTTCGGTTAGGTTAGGTTACCCCCATGCCATAACACCACCTCCTCTGTATTTTATTGTTGGCACTGCACATGATGTCAGGTAATCTTCTTCAGGCATTCGACAAACTCAGACCCGTCCATCGAATTGCCACAACGCATACCGTTATTGCTCACTACAGATCACCCATTTCCAGTCACCCACTGCCCAGTGGCGGCCCTCTTTACACAACTTCACGTGTCCCTTAGCGCTGATTGCATACGTATGTGGCTAATGAGGTGCTACTCAACCGTTGCATCCCATAATTTTTAATTCGCTGCCCTAACTGGACGGCTGGTAGAGCATTGGAATTCACTAGTTATTCCTTCCGCTGGTTCCAGGCGTTGTTTTTGGGGTGTGGGTCATAAGGACACACCGAAATCACAATAGTAATCCGTTGTAGTTGCCACACACTTCTTCATTCAGCTATAAAGCATTATCAAATCACAACCACAATAATAAAGGCGATTGCCTTATAAAGCCAGATCACTTGGATAAATGACGAACAAATTTCTTCAACTGGAACAAGACCCATAAAAACTTGAAAACTGAATATAACTAGTTGAAATAACTCAGATAAACTTCATTACTTAGATGGAACTAATATCCACACGATTCCTATCAGATCTCTAATTACTTCCGATCAACTCAAGAATACATGAAGTGCCAGAACACAGATCTTGTAAGATTTGGCTAGCACGTTCCTAAATAAAACACTATTCCTAAAAGCTTTATTACAATAAAAATCACTTCCACGACTAAGGAGGTGCTGTAATTTGACCAAACAAGTTTTCGAGTGTACTTAACTCAGTTGATTAATCAACAATGTTGTTAAAATCATTACTACTAGAACATGACCATATGACAATAGCCCCTAAAATGAGGCCGCTTCAATACTGCGTGTGAATTAGTAGCACACCAAAGGATATCAGGCAATACAAGAGATCCACGATACAGCAAATGATATAGAAATGTACTGAACTCTGCACTGCAATTGAACTTCAGACACCATAGCTCTTCACGGGAAGGATGGAATCACAAGACAGTAACAACATAACCCGAGATGTAAAGGGGGAACAGAGCCTTAAATATCACTCTGCCACCGTGGTACTCTGCTCCCGCTTTGTTCGCGTCGACTACTGCCAGATACCTGCAACACAAAACACATCAGCGGCGGACAATATTCTGAGGCATGAGATATACAATCTTGTCTAGAGAGCAGGTGATCAATACTTTCAATGAAATCAGCCTCCGTGAGTTACTTGGCCAGTCACGGCCCGTAAAATTGGGTTTAACCAATTCGCAAAAGGACCACTAAAATAATGTCCTAAAGTTAAAAAAAACCCAAACTACAATAATGGACTACAAGGTAGAATGGAAGAAATATCTCGGCATGGCTTGGAACGCCAGACACCGACTTACGCACCACTCGTTGCACTTCTAGCTACGCATTTAGCCATGCTTCATGTCGGTTTGTTGGACGTAGCCACACTTCCTCAACTGCCGTCAAGTATCAGGTCACGACACCGAGTTGCGTGATAAACAACTAGAACAATTCCAAATAGTTTTTAGTACACTGGCATGTTCAGTTAAGATGCACGCAGCTCACCGAAGCAACTCGCCGACTCCAATTCATTCAGCCCGTGTAGCTTTTTACAGACTCGAAGGAACTTGCCCTTCCAACCTCTAGGAAAACCAAATCACCATGGGCAATGGATCGGCGTTGCACGATTCAACACGTCGTAGAGGCTAGCCACGCTCCTTCGTCGTGTCGACTCGGTATCTCCGCGTGCTGCCTACGTACACAGTCCCACGTCACTGCACCTCACACCACGGATCCCCACACAAGAGACCCAGCAGAATGGACGCGCTGCAGTTAAAT